>NC_136914.1:134697165-134987314 GCF_949752795.1 Hyperoodon ampullatus
CAGGATGTCATAGGTTTTAGGTGCTGCTCAGTACATAGCAGTTATTTACGTTGCTTTTTTATTTCTCTCTGACTATAGACCGTGTGGATCTGTAGCACAGCTATCATGCAGCTATGAGAATTACCACTTTGCTCTGTTGCCAATAAATTCTTTTTGCACCAAGAGGGAATCTGGAATTTTCTTGCTTAATTAATGTATTAATAAAATAACTATTATAGTAGCAGAAAATGGAGGCCCAAAATGATTCTCTAATGTCTTAGGAATGTACTTCACAGGAGGCAATGGGGGAGAGATCTGAATATCCCAGTAGTTTTAAGATTTTTTCTGACTTCTTTCTTTTTCTGTGTTTTATTACATGCTTATTGTCTGCTGTGTCCCCATAAACTAAAAGTATGTGTTGGCACATTCTGCTCAGCTTCTTGAAGTATATTAATACATACAATATAAGATCTCTTCCTGCATAAAAATTAGTCTTCATTATATAATGAAAGGAGAATTGCACTGAGTTTTTGATAAACATTTTAGAAAGGATGATTCAAAGCAAATTTACAATTTAGTATAAAACTTCTGTAGACACCTGATGGATTTGCAGACTGGTAATGTGTTTGGATAATTTTGTCAACACAAAACTCCAATAATGTAAAATCTTTAACGTAAAGGCTTCCTTGTGTTGGTGCTTAAGAACGTGGGGTCTAACATCTCTTTTTAAATTTTGGTTCTACACTTGTCAGTGTGAGCAAATTCTTATATTTTCTGATCCCCAGTTTTCACATCTGAAAAAAAATGGGTTAGAAATGGGAACTTATCATAGGTTGATTGTGATTAATAAGTGAATAATTCATGTAAGATGACAAAAGAGTGCCTAGCACTTTGTAAGTGTTCATTAAGTATTAACCATAATAATAAATTAACATCTAACATCTGTCCACAGAATATATCCATATACATTGCATGAAATATTATTCAAGTTTTAAGAACTACTTTCATCTTTCATCCAGAAATATGCTGAATGATTATAATCCATTTGGAAGATAGATTAGTTCATGGAAATATTCCTTACTTATTTTCTAGTCCTAGGTTTCAGAAATTGAAGTTTGAATTTAGAAAAGAAGTTAATATTCCTAATTATAAATACCATCTTTATTATTTGATTTTACCATACAGATTTACTTGACATACTTATTAACAATTCTTTTCATTTGACATTAAATCAGAACAAATCCCCATCACATTTGTTTGATGGTTACATTAAATATGTGGTAAAAGTCTCCTTTCTCAGAATTTGGTGTAAATATGCTTTTCATTCTTAGATGGCTACAGGAAGTAGGTAAGCTTTTCCTTTATTTTCTCTACTCAATTCCAAGATTTGTACAGTGATAAGTATCATTGAAATTCTGAGATGTATCTCACCTTTACACTCACTGTTAACTTGCCTAACTTAGTTCAGCTAAGCTTGTGTGCAGGTCAGCATTGACCAGTAATTTAGAAAGTTGTCATATTTGACAGGAAAGCTTCTGTGATCATGAATTTTCTACTCTATTAATATTGTCAACTGGACTGTTTCCTGACATTCTAAAATAAATGGGAGCTGTATATTTGATTATTCAAAAGACAATCACTGGCCTAATCTGAATGAAAAAAATTTCATTGGCTAGTGGAATTTTCAAGATATAAATGTTATAGTCAGAAAATTTACTCATTAAAAATTCTCATTATTTAATGGAATTGGAGCGGCCTTTGGATATACTTAAATTTAGCTGCTGTGTTACACTTTCTTCAGGTAAATGAAAACAGAAATAATATTTTTAAATTCTCAAGTCTAGAAGATAGCTGCCTTTGTGTTTCCATTTTATTTTATTTTTTTATTAGTTTCTGCTTTATAACAAAGTGAAGCAGTCATACATATACATCTGTTCCCACATCCCTTCACTCATGCATCTCCCTCCCTCCCACCCTCCCCATCCCACCCCTGCAGGCGGTAACAAAGCACCGAGCTGATATCCCTGTGCTCTGCAGCTGCTTCCCACTATCTATCTACCTTACGTTTGGTAGTCTATATATGTCCATGCCTCTCTTTCGTTTTGTCACAGCTTACCCTTTCCCCTCCCCATATCCTCAAGTCCATTCTCAAGTAGGTCTGTGTCTTTGTCCCCATTTTACCCCTAGGTTCTTCATGACATTTTTTTTTAAAATTCCATATATATGTGTTAGCATACGGTATTTGTCTTTCTCTTTCTGACTTACTTCACTCTGTATGACAGACTCTAGGTCTATCCTCCTCATTACAAATAGCTCAGTTTCGTTTCTTTTTATGGCTGAGTAATATTCCATTGTATATATGTGCCACATCTTCTTTATCCATTTATCCTATGATGGACATTTAGGTTGTTTCCAGCTCCGGGCTATTGTGAATAGAGCTGCAATGAACATTTTGGTACATGTCTCTTTTTGAATTATGGTTTTCTCAGGGTATATGCCTAGTAGTGGGATTGCTGGATCATATGGTAGTTCTATTTGTAGTTTTTTAAGGAACCTCCATACTGTTCTCCATAGTGGCTGTACCAATTCACATTCCCACCAGCAGTGCAAGAGTGTTCCCTTTTCTCCACACCCTCTCCAGCATTTATTGTTCCTAGATTTCTTGATGATGGCCATTCTGACTGGTGTGAGATGATATCTCATTGTAGTTTTGATTTGCATTTCTCTAATGATTAATGATGTTGAGCATTCTTTCATGTGTTTGTTGGCAGTCTGTATATCTTCTTTGGAGAAATGCCTATTTAAGTCTTCTGCCCATTTTTGGATTGGGTTGTTTGTTTTTTTGCTATTGAGCTGCATGAGCTGCTTATAAATTTTGGAGATTAATCCTTTGTCAGTTGCTTCATTTGCAAATATTTTCTCCCATTCTGAAGGTTGTCTTTTGGTCTTGTTTATGGTTTCCTTTGCTGTGCAAAAGCTTTGAAGTTTCATTAGGTCCCATTTGTTTATCTTTGTTTTTATTTCCATTTCTCTAGGAGGTGGGTCCAAAAGGATCTTGCTGTGATTTATGTCATAGAGTGTTCTGCCTATGTTTTCCTCTAAGAGTTTGATAGTGTCTGGCCTTACATTTAGGTCTTTAATCCATTTTGAGCTTATTTTTGTGTATGGTGTTAGGGAGTGATCTAATCTCATACTTTTACATGTCCCTGTCCAGTTTTCCCAGCACCACTTATTGAAGAGGCTGTCCTTTCTCCACTGTACATTCCTGCCTCCTTTATCAAAGATAAGGGGACCATATGTGCGTGGGTTTATCTCTGGGCTTTCTATCCTGTTCCATTGATCTATCTTTCTGTTTTTGTGCCAGTACCATACTGTCTTGATTACAGTAGGTTTGTAGTATAGTCTGAAGTCAGGGAGCCTGATTCTTCCAGCTCCGTTTTTCGTTCTCAAGATTACTTTGGCTATTCGGGGTCTTTTGTTTTTCCAAACAAATTTTGCAATGTTTTGTTCTAGTTCTGTGAAAAATGCCAGTGGTTGTTTGATAGGGATTGAATTGAATCTGTAGATTGCTTTGGGTAGTAGAGTCATTTTCACAATATTGATTCTTCCAATCCAGGAGCATGGTATATCTCTCCATCTATTTGTATCATCTTTAATTTCTTTCATCAGTGTCTTATAATTTTCTGCATACAGGTCTTTTTTCTCCTTAGGTAGGTTTATTCCTAGATATTTTATTCTTTTTGTTGCAATGGTAAATGGGAGTGTTTTCTTGATTTCACTTTCAGATTTTTCATCATTAGTGTACAGGAATGCCAGAGATTTCTGTGCATTAATTTTGTATCCTGCTACTTTACCAAATTCATTGATTAGCTCTAGTAGTTTTCTGGTAGCATCTTTAGGGTTCTCTATGTATAGTATCATGTCATCTGCAAACAGTGACAGCTTTACTTCTTCTTTTCCAATTTGGATTCCTTTTATTTCCTTTTCTTTTCTGATTGCTGTGGCTAAAAGTTCCAAAACTAAGTTGAATAAGAGTGGTGAGAGTGGGCAGCCTTGTCTTTTTCCTGATCTTAGTGGAAATGGTTTCAGTTTTTCTCCATTGAGGACAATGTTGGCTGCGGGTTTGTCATATATGGCCTTTATTATGTTGAGGAAAGTTCCCTCTATGCCTACTTTCTGCAGGGTTTTTATCATAAATGGGTGTTGAATTTTGTCGAAAGCTTTCTCTGCATCTATTGAGATGATCATATGGTTTTTCTTCTTCAATTTGTTAATATGGTGTATCACATTGATTGATTTGTGTATATTGAAGAATCCTTGCATTCCTGGAATAAACCCCACTTGATCATGGTGTATGATCCTTTTAATGTGCTGTTGGATTGTGTTTGCTAGTATTTTGTTGAGGATTTTTGCATCTATGTTCATCAGTGATATTGGCCTGTAGTTTTCTTTCTTTGTGACATCCTTGCCTGGTTTTGGTATCAAGGTGATGGTGGCCTCATAGAATGAGTTTCTGAGTCTTCCTTCCTCTGAAATTGTTTGGAAGAGTTTGAGAAGGATGGGTGTTAGCTCTTCTCTAAATGTTTGATAGAATTCGCCTGTGAAGCCATCTGGTCCTGGGCTTTTGTTTGTTGGAAGATTTTTAATCACAGTTTCAATTTCAGTGCTTGTGATTGGTCTATTCATATTTTCTATTTCTTACTGATTCAGTCTTGGCAGGTGGTGCATTTCTAAGAATTTGTCCATTTCTTCCAGGTTGTCCATTTTATTGGCATAGAGTTGCTTGTAGTAATCTCTCATGATCTTTTGTATTTCTGCAGTGTCAGTTGTTACTTCTCCTTTTTCATTTCTAATTCTATTGATTTGAGTCTTCACCCTTTTTTTCTTGATGAGTCTGGCTAATGGTTTGTCTATTTTGTTTATCTTCTTAAAGAACCAGCTTTTAGTTTTATTGATCTTTACTAGCGTTTCCTTCATTTCTTCTTCATTTATTTCTGATCTGATCTTTATGATTTCTTTCCTTCTCCTAGCTTTGGGGGTTTTTTGTTCTTCTTTCTCTAATTGCTTTAGATGCACGGTCAGGTTGTTTGCTTGAGATGTTTCCTGTTTCTTAAGGTGGGATTGTATTGCTATAAACTTCCCACTTAGAACTGCTTTTGCTGCGTCCCTTAGGTTTTGGGTCGTCGTGTCTCCATTGTCTTTTGTTTCTAGGTATTTTTTACTTTCCTCTTTGATTTCTTCAGTGATCACTTCGTTATTGAGCAGTGTATTGTTTAGCCTCCATGTGTTTGTATTTTTTACAGATCTTTTCCTGTAATTGATGTCTAGTCTCATAGCATTGTGGTCGGAAAAGATACTTGATACAATTTCAATTTTCTTAAATTTACCAAGGCTTGATTTGTGACCCAAGATATGATCTATCCTGGAGAATGTTCCATGAGCACTTGAGAAAAATGTGTATTCTGTTGTTTTTGGATGGAGTGTCCTATAGATATCAACTAAGTCCATCTTGTTTAATGTATCATTTAAAGCTTGTGTTTCCTTATTTATTTTCATTTTGGATGATCTGTCCATTGGTGAAAGTGGGCTGTTAAAGTCCCCTAGTATGATTGTGTTACTGTCGATTTCCCCTTTTATGGCTGTTAGTATTTGCCTTATGTATTGAGGTGCTCCTATGTTGTATGTTGGGTGCATAAATATTTACAATTGTTATGTCTTCTTCTTGCATCGATCCCTTTATCATTATGTAGTGTCCTTCTTTGTCTCTTCTAATAGTCTTTATTTTAAAGTCTGTTTAGTCTGATATAAGAATTGCTGCTCCAGCTTTCTTTTGATTTCCATTTGCATGGAATATCTTTTTCCATCCCCTTACTTTCAATCTGTATGTGTCTCTAGGTCTGAAGTGGGTCTCTTGTAGACAGCTTATATATGGGTCTTGTTTTTGTATCCATTCAGCCAACCTGTGTCTTTTGGTGGGAGCATTTAGTCCATTTACATTTAAGGTAATTATTGGTATGTATGTTCCTATTCCCATTTCCTTAATTGCTTTGGGTTCGTTATTGTAGGTATATTCCTTCTGTTGTGTTTCTTGCCTAGAGAAGTTCCTTTAGCATTTGTTGTAAAGCTGGTTTGGTGGTGCTGAACTCTCTCAGCTTTTGCTTGTGTGTAAACGTTTTACTTTCTCCATCAAATCTGAATGAGATCCTTGCTGGGTAGAGTAATCTTGGTTGCAGGTTTCTCTCCTTCATCACTTTAATTATGTCCTGCCACTCCCTTCTGGCTTGTAGAGTTTCTGCTGAGAGATCAGCTGTTAACCTGATGGGGATTCCCTTGTGTGTTATTTGTTGTTTTTCCCTTGCTGCTTTTAATATGATTTCTTTGTGTTTAATTTTTGACAGTTTGATTAATATGTGTCTTGGCGTATTTCTCCTTGGATTTATTCTGTATGGGACTCTCTGTGTCTCCTGGACTTGAGTAACTATTTCCTTTCCCATATTAGGGAAGTTTTCAACTATAATCTCTTCAAATATTTTCTCAGTCCCTTTCTTTTTCTCTTCTTCTTCTGGAACCCCTATAATTCGAATGTTGGCACGCTTAATGTTGTCCCAGAGGTCTCTGAGACTGTCCTCTGTTCTTTTCATTCTTTTTTATTTTGCTCTGCATCAGTTATTTCCACTATTTTATCTTCCACCTCACTTATCCGTTCTTCTGCCTCAGTTATTCTGCTATTGATCCCATCTAGAGTATTTTTCATTTCATTTATTGTGTTTTTAATCGATGTTTGATTCATCTTTAGTTCTTCTATGTCCTTGTTAACTGTTTCTTGCATTTTGTCTATTCTATTTCCCAGATTTTGGATCTTGGAAATAGAATCTTGGATCATCTTTACTATCATTATTCTGAATTCTTTTTGAGGTAGACTGCCTATTACCTCTTCATTTGTTAGGTCTGGTAGGTTTTTATCTTGCTCCTTCACCTGCTGTGTGTTTTTCTGTCTTCTCATTTTGCTTATGTTACTGTGTTTGGGGTCTCCTTTTTGTAGGCTGCAGATTCGTAGTTCCCGTTGTTTTTGGTGTCTGTCCCCAGTGGCTAAGGTTTTTTCAGTAGGTTCTGTAGGCTTCCTGGTGGGGGGGACTAGTGCCTGTGTTCTGGTGGTTGAGGCTTGATCTTGTCTTTCTGGTGGACAGGTCCACGTCTGGTGGTGTGTTTTGGGGTGCCTGTGGCCTTATTATGTTTTTAGGCAGCCTCTCTGTTAATGGGTGGGGTTGTGTTCCTGCCTTGCTAGTTGTTTGGCATAGGGTGACCAGCACTGTAGTTTGCTGGTCGTTGACTGAAGCTGGTGTTGAGATGGAGATCTCTGGGAGATTTTCGCTGCTTGATATTATGTGGAGCTGGGAGGTCTCTTGTGGACCTGTGTCCTGAAGTTGGCTCTCCCACTTCAGAGGCACAGCACTGACTCCTGGCTGCAGCACCAAGAGCCTTTCATCTACCCGGCTCAGAATAAAAGGGAGAAAAAGTAGAAAGAAAGAATTAGTAGAAGAAAGAAAGAGAGAGAGAAAGAAAGGAAGAAGGAAAGAAAGGAAGGAAGGAAGAAAGAAAGAGAGAGAGAAAGGAGGGACAGAGGAAGGATGGATGGAAAGAAAGAAAGAAAGAAAGAAAGAAAGAAAGAAAGAAAGGAGGGAGAGAGGGAGGAATGAAAGAAAAAGGAAGAGTGAATGGAAGAAGGGATGGAGGGAGGGAGGAAGGAAAGAAAGAGTGAAAGAAGGAAAGGAGGGGCGGAGGGAGGAAGGGAAGGTAGGAAAAAAAGAAAGAGCAGGTAAAGTAAAATAGAATAAAGTATGAAATATAGTAGTGTTATTAAAATTAAAAAGTAATTATTGAAAAAAAAACTGGACAGATAGAACCCTGGGACATATGGTGGAAGCAAAGCTATACAGAGAGAATCTTACACAGAAGAATACACATACACATGCACAAAAAGAGAGCAGGGGGAAAAATCAAAAATCTTTGTCTCCAAGTCCACCTCCTCAATTTGGGATACTTCATTGTAAAAAGAGGAAAAGGGCGAGAAGTCTGAAATCTTGCTCTCAAAGTCCACCTCCTTAATTTGGGATGATTCGTTGTAAAAAGAGGAAAAGTGGGGAAAGTCTTAAATCTTGTCCTCAAAGTCCACCTCCTCAATTTGGGATGATTCGCTGTCCATTCATGCACTCCACAGACGCAGGGCACATCAAGTGGACCATGGAGCTTTAATCCGCTGCCTCCAAGGCTGCACAGAGAGATTTCCCTGTCTCTTCTCTGCTCTCACAGCTCCTGGGTCTCAGCCTTGGACCTGGCCCCGCCTCTGCGCGTAGGTCGCCGTAGGGCGTCCGTTCTTCGCTCAGACAGGACGGCTTTAAAGGAGCCGCTGATTCGGGGGCTCTGGCTCACTCAGGCAGAGGGGAGGGAGGGGCGCGCAGTGTGGGGCGGGCCTGCGGCGGCAGAGGCCGGCGTGACGTTGCAGCAGCCCGAGGCGCTCCGTGCGCTTTCCCGGGAAAGCCGTCCCCGGGTTCCGGGACCCCGGCAGTGGCGGGGTGCACAGGCCCCCCGGAAGGCGGGGCGGACAGTGACCCACGCTCGCACATAGGTCCGCGGCGGCGGCAGCAGCAGCAGCCCCAGCGTCCCACGCCCGTCTCCGGGATCTGCGCCTTTAGCCGCGGCTCGCGCCCGTCTCTGGCGCTTCCCAAAGCAGCCCTCTTAATGCCCTCTCCTCGCGCACCAGGAAACAAAAGGGAAGAAAAAGTCTCTTGCCTCTTCGGCAGCTTCAGACCCTTTCCCCGGACTCCCTCCGGGCTAGCCGTGGTGCACTTACCCCTTCAGGCTCTCTTCCTGCCGCCAGCCCCAGTCCTCTCCCTGGCTCCGACTGAAAGCCGATACCCGAGCCTCAGCTCCCAGCCCCGCCCGCCCCGGCGGCCAAGCAGACAAGCCTCTCGGGCTGGTGTGTGCCTGAGGGCACCGATCCTCTGTGCAGGAATCTCTCCGCTTTGCCCTCCACACCCCTGTTGCTGTGCTCTCCTCCGCTACTCCGAAGCTTTCCCCCTCCGCCACCTGCAGTCTCCGCCCGCGAAGGGGCTTGTAGTGTGTGGAAACCTTTCCTCCTTCCACGGCTCCCTCCCACTGGTGCAGGTCCTGTCCCTATCCTATTGTCTCTGTTTATTCTTTTTTTCTTTTGCCCTACCCAGGTATGTGGGGAGTTTCTTGCCTTTTGGGGGGTCTGAGGTCTTCTGTCAGCGTTCAGTAGGTGTTCTGTAGGAGTTGTTCCACGTGTAGATGAATTTCTGATGTATCTGTGGGGAGGAAGGTGATCTCCGCGTCTTACTCTTCCGCCATCTTCCCAGGGTCCCCTGTGTTTCCATTTTAAATTAGCGAATACTTTCTCAAAAGTTTGTAATATAATGTGAAAGCACCATGGGTGACAACCTCTCTCTTTCATGAAGAGGGGAATATCTTGAGTGAATCTTTAAATTAAGCAAATGTAAAGCAGAGAGTTCTTCTGAAATGAAAGATTCTATCAAAGTAGTTCCAGGAAGTTAAACCCATTTGCAAGAAAATGGAAGCAGCTTTCTGTTAATTTACTCAGCATAGCCTAGTGGTTAAGAGCACGTTCCTTAGAGTTAGATGGCTAGGGTTTATAATCTTGTCTCAACCACCTGTGACCCTGGTCAAGTTACTTTACTTCTGGGTGCTTCACTTTCCTCAACTGTAAAACGGGACTAAAAATGATACCACCTCTTCAGGTTGTTATGAGGGACAACTGAATGTGTTTTTATTTTTTATTTGTAAGATACTAGGAATTGTGCCTGACAGGCAAAGTAGACACTGTAAAAGAGGTAAATGTATTCATTGCTAAGATGGGCCAAGCACGGAGTCTAGAGAAACAAGAAACACAGTCATGCTCCTATTCTTCTGGAGATTCCAGCTTGGAGGTGGTAGGGAGTTGATATAACTGAATAGACTGGGAGCCAGAGGGAGTGGGAGTGGGGAAAGGGAGGGGAGCAGAGAGAGAGAAAGAGACAAAGACAGAGAGAAGGAGAATATAAATAAATAATTATAAATTCTGCAAAGTTCTATGAAGAAAACAAAGCGGGGTGCTGAATTACAGACTTAGTAGGGTGTATGTCAGCTATAGAAGAAGAGTTTCATTAGAAGACCCCAAAATAAAGACTCAAAAACGCACTCTTCTTACTGTGTTATAGAAAAAAGATCATGGAATGGCAAGAGTGAAAGCAGGAAGACAAGTCAAGGAGCTGGTCTGGTCAAGAGATGATTGGAACTTTCTTCTGTAAATTATGTTTGCTTAAGGCAAATGCTTATTTCCTAGTGACTGGCTGAGATGACAACATACCTGAATAAATCTGGTTTTCCTCTGGAGTATTCTGTGTTACAATTCAAACAGTTTTTCGTAGGAGTTATGATCCAAATATTGTTGAAGAGGTGCCTCCCTCTGTCTTCTTCTGGAGAAGAGTCTAAAAGATCAGAACCAGAGCTGAGTCATTGATTTCACATGTATGTTAATATTTCATACAGAACGACAACCTTTGGGAATATATAGGTGATGAATTGCTGTGTTCTGATGGACTATCTTTTCAGAGAACCTATGACCAAAACATTCTCATGTGGATCGGAGGGGGGGTTCTCTTAAAAAGGAAATAATATGTGCACAATCAATACTTTCTAAGAAAAAAGAAAAAACAATCTTGAGACCAAAAATTAGAACGAGGAAGAAAAATCTTAGATGAAGTACAACGGCCACTTTGCATATGAGTCCAGTGAGGTAGTACTGAGGTGTTTGGGTAAGAAACTTATTAGCATTCATGGAACGTGTTATTTTTTTCTCTTCTTCAGTGGGTCTTCTCCATTGGACTGTGCAGTAGAGGATTAGTCTTGCCCAAAGAGAGGTTTGGCCTTTGCTTTCTGATCCTGAGAGATAACTTCTAAGCCCTTGGGATGTCCTGTTTCATAAGGATATCTGTTCACCTTGGGGCCAAGCCAGATATGCTAACACTTTACTTGTAGTGGGGGCCTTAAACCACACAATTTGACCTCTGGAGTGGCAGGAGACTGTGGTCAGCCATGGGAGAAGTCAGCCATGTCTATGCAATTCAACCCCCCATAAAAATTCTGGACTTCCAGACTGGGGTGAGCTTCCCTGATTGGTAGTGCTCCATGGGTGTTGTCAGACACTGTTGTGAAAAAAAGGCACTGTGTGAATGACTTCTCTGGGAAAGGACAACTGAAACTTGTGCTTGGTGACTCGGGCCCTGTTAATATCAATATGTATACTTTTGCTGTGATAAACTGTAACTGTGAGTATCATGCTATTTATGAGTTCTGTGAGTCCTTTTAGTAAATTATTAAGCCTTGGGGACCCCAAAACATAAAGTTGGTGTGAGAAGTAAAGGTGATCTTGAGGACTTTGCATAGCCATTCACAAATATCTGCATACTCTGTGTCATTCTAAAAGTTTCATGCATACCTCTGCTTCAGAACTCTTGTTACCAATCTTCAGACCTTTCCTTTCCAATTGTATGGACAGAAGCTAACCTCAGCTCTTGCCCATGAGTGTGAATGTAGAAAAAACAAAACCAAGAAACTTGTGAGCTTATTGTAAATGGATACAATACTATCTGCTTTTTAGTATGTCCCCTCAAGCCCAGCTTTTTCCGTATCTACACACACAGGATACTCCCATAAAAACTATAGGGATGAAGTGAAATGATGGCTTCAGTAGCTATTTACTGGGTAACCTCACTCTATGATACTGTCCTTTTCTCTTGAAGTGGAAACAGACTTCTGTACTCCTAACCATGAGATGTCGCATTTAGACTGCATCCTGATTAGACAGAGCTCGTGGTCCAAAGCCTGTTCCTTGGTGTGTGTGTTGCCATTTAACCACAGAAGGCTGGAAAGCAGGAGAGCAAGATAGCCCTTTCCAAAATATGTCCTGTGGACTGACTCCTTCACCTACCATTTTCAAATAGTGTCCTCTCATGCCAACACAACTGGGATGGATTTTGAAAACTGTGATACCGTGAAGTTTTTTTTTTTAAGTGGTTTAGTAAAAAACTAGAATTTTTAAAGTGCCTTTTAATTCACTGCTATCTATGAACTTTAAAAAACAAACCAAACTTCTTTTCAAAGGTTCCTTTCTTCTATGAAGGGTGGACAACCAGATATACTGCCTGAAGTTCTACCCTCTGAAGGATTTCCCTTACTGCTAGTCATCAGTAATGCAATAATCCTGTGGCTATCACCTTCCCACAGTGATTTCATCTCCTACTAACTGGTCATAGGGAATTCCCCCCTGAGGCCGTGGTTGTGGGTTTAGGAAGAGTTGGTGATCAGCATGAATAGCCATCATGAGACTCTGAGCTACCAGCTCATACAATTAATTGCCTGTTTTTGACGAACTTGGGCTCAGTTTCATACTTTCCATTTCCATCTGATGGTGGAGTAGATATATCCCAGTTCATGATGGGCAATTCATGCTGCATAGTTACTCGGTGTTCTTTAATTAGACATTCAGTCTTTACCAGAGCCCAGAAGACTACCAGGAGTTGCTTCTCAAGTATAGACGGAAGAGGACATAGCTTTACTCTAAAACGAATGCATCTTCAGTGTGATTCTCCTGTTGACACGTAACCAGGTAGTCTACACACCTTCCTCATTTGTCATGTATGCGTCTGATATTATTGGACCTGTACAACCTGATCACTTTTATGTAATAATCTCTAGTTATTTTCTAAGACCTATCAGGCTTTTCCATTTTCAAACAGATAAGGTAACGATGGATAAGATAGGAATCACCAGCCCTGCAATTTTCAGATCTTTAATAGTAGTAAAAAAAAATCTTCACAGTTCCCTTACAGATGTGGTGGTGTTTTTTAAAATTTTTATTTGCATATATGGGGGAGTTCTAAGAGCTCCCTCTTAGCTTTCATTACCCTAATAGTGGGACACATTATGATGATTATAACTATGCATTCAGGAACTGAAAAAATAACTATAGGATGGTTTGTGGGCCCACAGGAGCCATTGAGAGACATAGGTCAAGACCTCCTACTTTGACAACTGGGCCTCAAATGCATTTCGTGTTCTGGACTTTAGTATTAGTTCAGAGCCTATATTTAACAAGTCTATGGAAAGTTGGCTATTTCTCTTTCTCCCATTATAAGTCACCCAAATAAATGGCTATAAATTGTTACAGCCACTATGGAGAACATTATGGAGGAAATGCATATATGTGTGCATTTTTATTGGGTATAAAACATACGTTTACTAAATTACATGGATTAATAAATGCTGCCAAACCATTTTTCAAAGTGGTTGTTACTAATTTATACTTCCCCCAGCTGTGATGAGAATTTCAGTCATTCTGTATCTTTACCAGTAGTTGTTATTGTGTGGGTTTTTTTTTTTTAACATAATTTTACCTTCAATATTTCTGTGTCCTTAGTTTTACATAATGTCTCTTGAAAGTGGCAGCTATATGGGATTTTTTTCTTATTCCAGGTTGAAAATAATAATATTTAATTAGATATTTATTCCCTTTATATTAAATATAAAAAGTGATATAGTTAGGAATATATTTGTCACCTTACTCTATGTTTTTTATTTATTCTACTTATGTGTTCCTTTTCAATTTCTTTCTTGCTTTCTCTTGGATTAATTGCATTTTAAAATTATTTTGTTTTCCCTGTACTGCCTTTTCAGTGCTACATCCTTTTTTTAACACTAATTTTGGAAAACTTTGGGCCATTATCCTTCAAATTTGACTTCTGCCTCATTCTCTCTCTGCTTTCCTTATTATGATTTCCTTAAAAATGATCCATGAAAAAGTGGCTAGTTCAGCCTGCAACTAAAAAATCACATAACTGATTCTTTCTGAGTTAATGTATTTTAGAAGAAGGCAGAATTGGTTTATGAATAGTTATATTATCATAAAGAAATGAATTTTAAGGGTCAAGAATTAATAAAGTTATTACCTTTTACTACTTCATCAAGTGAAAATGACATTTAAAAAGTTGTGATTGCATTTTAATTGTAAATGCCAGCTATGAAGAAAACAGTGATACAACATAATGAGTCCAGCTTGATGCCAATACTATAATTTGCTCTAAGGCACTGACACTTTTATCATTGCTTTGTGCCTTTGGTGCAAATGCCAACAAAATGAAAATGATAAATAGTACCTTAGTATTATTATGAAAAGATTTTCCACCTTTGTAAACTACGCTTTAAGAAATATTGCCTTGGTCTTCCCTGGTGGTGCAGTGGTTAAGAATCTCCCTGCCAATGCAGGAGATATGGGTTCGAGCCCTGGTCTGGGAAGATCCCACATGGAGCAACTAAGCCCGTGCACCACAACTACTGAGCCAGTGTGCCACAACTACTGAAGCCTGTACTCCTAGCGCCCATTCTCTGCAACAAGAGAAGCCAACACAATGAGAAGACTGCTCACTGCAACGAAGAGTAGCCCCCGCTTGCTGCAACTAGAGAAAGCCCGTGTGCAGCAACAAAGACCCAACACAACCAAAAATAAATAAATTAAATAAATAAATTAAAAAAAAAAAAGAAATATTGTCTTGAACTAATCAGGGATTACTAACTTGGGACAAGTTTGGGTGAACTTAAAGATAAAGGAGCCATTACAAAAACTCCATTCTCTTTGAATGTAGCTAGCTAGGTATTTCAATTAATCTGGAATATTCTTTGGGACTTCTTCCTTGGTCGGCAGTGAAGTTAAATCCTCAGTACTATATAATCTGTAATTCGTTCTGGGTGATTGTATCACTGGAACTTCCAAGTCTCTAATTTTTCTTCCCAAAGTTAAATTTATTTTATTCTCTATTGAGTTTAATTTCAATACAAAATTTATTTTTTTTATTTTTAGAAATTATATTTGTTCTTTTAAAAGTGATTCTGTTTTTCAGTGTGTCATTTTTTTAAATAAGGTATCATTTCTTACCCTCTAATCACTTAAATCATACTTATTGTAAAGTCTCCATTTTAGAAATTATTTATAGTTATGGAATTTCTAAATAACCCAATGGCTCTGTTGAATGTCACTCTCTTGTAGTGATTCATTTTCTTAAGTAAATATTGATGTTTTCTCTATGCTTTTCATTTGGATGTTTTATATCTGGTAGTCCTTTCATCATTGGATGGTGAGAACTTTAGTAAAAAGTTATTTTTTGCCAGAGTGCTTGGTCTATCACCTTTCCCAGACCCATTTTATATCACTTTCAAAGACTGATATTTCAGTTTCAAAAATGTATTTAAAATGAAGAGTTTATACTTGTGTGCGGGTCAAGGCCTGCATCACTTTCTCTCAGATATTTTTTAAATACTTACTTGCCTAAGTAAAAGTCAAGAAAGGGCATTAAAGTATTCCCCACCTTTTTTTTTTTTTTTTTTTTAATAAGGAGACGTTACTTTTAGTCTTTGTGTAAACCTCTCAGATTCAGTTTGCAGTCTCATGCCTGTTCAGGTTAGAACCTCTCATCTTTATGAGCATTTAAAACACCATTCAGTATTTTCTAAGGCTTATAGGTGAAGTCATATGTGCTAACATGGAGTCAGATCCTTCTCACTTAGAGGCTCTGAATTTCCTCCGTACTCCTGGCCCTTGTTAATTTCTTCTTTTTTTTTTTTCCTTTTTTTCTTTTTGTCCTTTCCTTTTTCTTCATATCTTTCCAAATTCAGCTATGTATTTTAACATTTTCATATTAAATTTTATTCAGAATATATATCTGCATCTGGATTGGGGGGAGACCTTTTCAAATTAGCTTAGTGTATGATGTTGATAAAAAGTCTTATTTATAGCTTAATTTCAGTATAACTTTGGCATATATCATGTGGCTTTGCTGTCCTGAGGTAGGCTGCCTGTATCCCAATGTACTGTTTTTACAACACGCTATTGACATATATGGAAAAGATAATCTTCAGAAATAACTCCTCCTAGCATTTCAGTTTAAGTTCATTTCATAATTTTGTAATAGTTTCCAGAAAGCAATGTTATAGTGATTGTTGTAGGTGGAATAATGCTTCACCCCCAAAACATAGACATGTCCAAACTCCTGAATATGTTAGGTTACATAGTCAAGGGGAATTGATTGCAAAAGGAATTAAGGTTGCTACTCAGTTGACCTTAAAATATGATTATCCTGATTATAATGATGGGCCCTACGGGATCACAGGATTGTTTAAATGTGGGAAAAGGAGGCAGAAGAGTCAGAAAAGAGGATGTGGTGAAGAAAGCAAGGTTAGAGTGATGTGTGACAGGTACTCAACCAGCCAATGCTGACTTTAAAGGTAGAAGAAGGCCATAAACCAAGGAATGTAGGCAACCTCTAGAAGTTGGAAAAGGCAACAAATGAATTCTCTCCCTAGAGCCTCTATAAAGGAACACAGTCCTGTCAATACATTGATTTCAGTCTAGTGAGACCCATATCAGACTTCTGACTCCAGAACTGTAAGATGCTAAATTTGTGTTCTTTTAAGATGTTATCATAGCAGTTTGTTATAGCAACAATAAGAAAATATTACACTGCCAACCCCCCAAATACTGTTTTTACTTAAAATATTTTAAATTTCAGAGAAGTTATAGATCTTCATGACACAGAAGATTAAAAGGTCATTCATAGGGATGGGCAGTGTTTTCCTCAAAGACTGACCACCTACAGTAACGGAATGCTGCCGGCTTTTAGAGTATGGTTGATACAGTTTAAGGATTTGTGGTTGGTATGAAGACAAGACAGTGAGGGATGGATAAAGTGTCTTTCTATTTTCTTTTGTGTTGAAGAAACTGATCCATTTTGGATGTGAAAGAGGGGTTGGATTTTTTTCTTCTTAATGAAATTCTTAGACATTCTAATTAAGGGACACTGCTCATATAGGGACAATAGTCTTGTTTTTCAAAAAAGTAAATCTTCATGTCTTTTCTTTCTTCTTTCATAGGTATTTTAGTGGGCATTTGGGAAAGACTGTTTCCTTATTGTAATTTTAATTGTGAATTGAATATTTCACTCATTGAAGGAGCATTTAGGTGACATCAGTATGTGCTTATGGATTGGTATAAACTGTCAAATGACAAAAGTAAAACAGTTTAGTAATCAGTTTGGTGTCTTTTATTCAAGGGAAAACAATGCATGGTTTGGGGGCAGTACAGGGCCCCACAAGCAGTGGAACATTCTGCCAGAGGGATTTGGGACAAGAGAGAGTTTTATAGAGTGTTAGAAGCAGCAACAGGGAAACAGGGCATGAGTGGCTAGGAGGGCAGGGATTTCCTTATAAGGCTGGTGACTCCTGTTTTCTTGGGTAAGGTAAGCTGGCCAAAGCTGAGTTGGAGAACGATTGGTGTGTGTTAGGTTTCCTTACCAGTGTTTCCTGAGAGGGCAGGCTGACTTTGGTTTAGATTTGTGACCTGGGCTTGGCCACTGGGGTGGGTTCCACTTTGTGTATCCTGATATAGGAATTAACTTTATCAAAGCATATATTTTATCATAACCCTGGCAAACTAATTTGCATCAGTATATACTCAGAGTCAAGGCTTGTTTTAATTTAGATTCTGAATGAGATAAAATTCGTACATGAATTCTGACCTAAGAGTGTTTGCAAGTTGCATTATCTCTTTTGAGATACCAAGGCATTATTACATATTTATATATCAAACAGTCTAAAATAATTCTGACACTTTTATGTCCCTCTACCTGGAAACATCTATAGCTTCTCCTTCTGAAAAATGCTTGATTATTCTGTCTCTGTCTCTGTCTCACTCTCATTTATTAAGTGACTTATGAACGACTTGGGCATGGTCCATCACCTCTACATATGTCTGTGGAGGACATCCATCAGTTACATTATTCCGATTAAATGTGTGCCTGGAGATTGGAAAAGAAGAACGTTCTTTATTATTTCTAATGTTTTCCTTCCTCGTGTTTAAGTACAGAGTGAGGTTCAGACCATGTCTCTAGAGCATTTTTATTTTCTCTTTAAAAAAGGTAGGAAAACAAACTTTTTTTTGTAATATAAATGTTATATCTCTTTATATGTGGAACATGGTCTTTTAAATTGAATGTATCCAAATGAATTTAAATGCTGGACTATTCTAGTTTGTATTATTAATTGATTAGTAGCCCATTCAGCTATTACTTTGATTATATTAATGACTCATAAGCATTGCCCTTTCTGCATTCACTGGTAGCTGACTTTTAAAAGACTATTTCTGGCTTCATTGACATTTGTAGTGACCACAAATCCTTTCAGTCACTTGCTCCCTTTGATGATTCTTTCTTTCTTGGTTTAATGAGGAACAATATTTTCAGGATTCATATTTGAGTATTATGAACACAGACGTTGGAGCCATGGCCCACTTCACATGCTTAATTATAATCATTCATATAGTAAATGATGACATTAAGTTTTAAATTGAGTGTTCTGTTTATGAGTTCAACAGGATCTTCTTCCATCTTAAGGGTAAAGTAGAAATCCTGCCCCCTGAACATATTTTTTCAAAAAATAAAAGATCAAAAAAGAAGAAAACAGCGGCTTACTTGGCCTTAAGTTGATTTATGTTTTGAGTCAAACATGAATAAACAGAAGCAGTAATTATAGTTCATAGATTATTCAAAACAAAGTAAACATTATTTATTCTTGCTTTCCAATTTTGCATTTTAAGGTTTATATTATTACCTGCTGATTATTTCACAGTCCTACCGCATTAGTATACTTATGTTAATTCTCATATTAAAACCAATTAAAATGTATGGATTAAATTTTAATTTCTATTCTAGTTCAACTGAACTAGGGTTCTGAAAAATCTTCATATTTCCTTTTAAAATAGAACATTAATTTCAGCTACCAAATATTAGTTTATAAAACTTCAGCAGTTTAGAAATTTTCTAATCACAAACCAAATTTTTTTCCACATATTATGAGGAAAATCACTCAAATAATATTTTAGTGTGTTGCAATTTATAGAGATTTATCATTAATTATGGCTATCATATCTGTAAAACATAATCCCAGAATGTCAATCTTGCTCTGAAATACAAATATCTATACATAACTGTTCATATATTGGAAGTGAAGGTATTTTTCTTTTTTAAATAGACCCAGCATTAAACTCATAAGACATATTGCTTGGTGAATAGAACATTTTGAATTATCTTTATTTACACAAGCAGATGATGTATTTGTCAGGTTCTTGAGTTCAGAAAGCAACTCCAGTTACCTTGAATAAAATAGTAAGTTTTAGAAAAGTGTCTGCTAAATCATGGGATTTCAAGGAGTACTGTAGAACTAGGCTTGGACAAAGATCAACGTCAGCATGACAACTCAGAGAAATTGCTTGGTCAGAACCTCTTTTTTTTTGCGGTACACGGGCCTCTCACTGTTGTGGCCTCTCCCATTGCAGAGCACAGGCTCCGGACGCGCAGGCTCAGCGGCCATGGCTCACGGGCCTAGCCACTCTGCTGCATGTGGGATCTTCCTGGACCGAGGCACGAACCCGTATCCCAGCAGAGGATCCACGGCAGGCGGACTCTCAACCACTGCGCCACCAAGGAAGCCCCAGAACCTCATATTTTTAATTGAGCATTATTGTTGTTGCTGCTGCCCCTGCACACTTAACTCCACCAGTTGACAAAGTCTCTAATTTGACACTGTATCTTTGTATAAATTTCTCAGACTTCAAATTTCAGAACTTGAGCCAGGAGAATCTGAGTGGTCAGTCATGGGCCAACGCCCTGTTCTCTACCCGCTGAGGATGGGGAGAAGGAATATCTGCCCTCTTTAGATCTGTAGTTCTGGCCATCTCTCCTTCAAGTGAAATGGCCAGCTACTTGTATTGCTTGAATATCTGTCCACAGAGAGGATCTTCCTTCACTTCTTTTAGAGCCACCTGAATGTGGTGGAACTTCTATGGCAGTTTTACATCTGGATTATACCAACATGGGGCACCATCTGTAAGCTGGGTTTGAATTTTGGGACTCACGGGACCATAGCTGTGATTCAAGGGAAAGAAGGCAATGCAGTAAGAACAGATGGAACTGAAACTGTGGGCCAGCTCATCATGCAACTTAGCTGTGCCTACAGAACCTGCTTGGGTTCTATTCTATATGTACTACGTCACTTGGTGTTGAAGTATTGCTGGACATGCCTATCTGTATGGCAGGTGAATCTAATGACACCTAATTGATGATGGATAGCTTTGCTCACATAGCCCTTGGTCACATCTCTATGGAACAAGGAACTCAAGAACTGATAATTAAATCAAAATTATTTGTCATAGGGATGTGGCTTTGCTCTGACAACTAAGTTGCATTTGTCATGATTCTTTCTTGCATGTATAGTTTTGTATTTAGGTACAGATATCCACTGTGAAATTACGAATATGTAGCAAGGACTAAGTGTGAGATCTGCTTCCATCACAGCCTGGATGACTGAAGAAGTTCCTCTTGCTTTAGTATCCTCCTAATACTTTCCAAATAATATAACCCATATTATGTCAATTAAGGTTTTTTAAAAGTAATATCATTAAAGGACTTAAACACAAGTTTAGTCAAAAAATCTAAAGCATTTTTTTAGTCATTAGTTATTAATTTGCTAACTGACATTGGCCAATTAACTTGTCCCTATAGCTTTATCATTAAATTGAGTTTTCTTATCATATTTCTGGCTCTATCAGGATTTTCTGTATTTTTTTAAATACATTTATTTATTTATTTTTGGCTGCATTGGGTCTTCATTGCTGCATACAGGCTTTCTGTAGTTACAGCCAGTGGGGGCTACTCTTTGTTGTGGCGCACGGGCTTCTCACTGCAGTGGCTTCTCTCATTGCAGAGCATGGGCTCTAGGAGTGCAGGCTTAAGTAGTTGTGGCACGTGGGCTTAGTTGCTCTGCGGCATGCCGGATCTTCCCGGACCAGGGCTTGAACCCTTGTCCCCTGCATTGGCAAGAGGATTCTTAACCAATGTGCCAGCAGGGAAGTCCCAGAAATTCTGTTTAATCATTGAAAACTATTGTGCAGTTCTGTTCTTTTTTACTGTCATTTTTTTCCCCTGTTGACTCAGGTAATTAGGGAAAATAGTTATTTGAACACAGCTTTCATACTGATCAAGACATTTCTGAGAAAGACAACTCTGAGTAAGAGCACAAAGCGAACAAACTAGGTTGACTTATCTTGAGATGACTCCTTAAATCTACAGTAAATAAAATGGAGGCTTTAGGAACTAAATATGTATTCTCTTTAGTCAATTCTATAAGTAAAATTTTATTTTCTTCAGAGATATAATTTTCCCTTAATTTATTTCCCTTTTACATTTCTCCTATGATTTGTTGGAACCACTCTAGATTTATGTTAATATCTTAAATGTATAGGAAGTTTTCAAGCATAAGAGAACTCTAATCTAAAGGGTAAATTTCAGGGAGATGCCCATGGGATTTGGTAGGCAGATCAGTAGGAAGCAGTAGCAGTTTTTCATAACTATGTATCAGAATGACTGCCTTTCTCTATAGGATAAATTAAGTCTATAGTGGAGGCCTGAGAAAAGAGACATGTCCTGCTGAGCTGAGAAGGGTAAATGCAGAGGAAATTAAGAGTTTGACTCCTTGCAAGTGAAATTAGTGGTTTACAATGTGAAGTTGGTCAAACATAAAGATAAAAATACTTGCTGTTTGGGTAACACAAATAGATACTAGTTATTAGTATCAATCCAATGTTAATTTTCTCTTAAGGACAAAGAAAAGCCATTTTAAATGCGAAGTCAAAATTTAGAGCTGGGCTTCCCTGGTGGCGCAGTGGTTGAGAGTCCGCCTGCCGATGCAGGGGACACGGGTTCGTGCCCCGGTCTGGGAAGATCCCACATGCCGCAGAGCGGCTGGGCCTGTGAGCCATGGCCGCTGAGCCTGCGCATCTGGAGCCTGTGCTCCGCAACGGGAGAGGCCACAGCGGTGAGAAGCCCGCGTACCGCAAAAAAAAAAAAAAAAAAAAAAAAAAAGAAAATTTAGAGCTAATTAGAGAATACCACTGGGAAATTTAAAAAATATAAATAAAGGGGAGAAAGATTTTCTGAATGCCCAGCATAAATGAGAGTTCTTGTCAGAAACTGAAATTTAATCAGATAAATAAAGAACAAATGGCGCATGTAATGAAATAATATTGAGACATATGTATGGCATATTGCTGGGATGAGATAACAGTTTCATATTAAATAGCCAAATCAATTATTTTATTATTTTATTAGATAAGCAATGACATCAATTCTATCATCATGCAAAACTATAGATAGTCAACTAAGTTTAGGTATTTAAGCTTCACAATAACATGTAATCAATGCATCAATTTGAATATGTCTTGAAAAAAAATGGCAAAGGGTAATGTACTTTGAAACAATTTAAGAAAAATAAATCATAGCTTTATTCACTCAATGTGAAAATTACCTTATTGTCCAACAATGCTGTTATTTTAAATAACAGCATATTAAAATTATGTATCCTGTGAAATACATATATTGAACATATGCTCTCTCTGATTTTATGTGTTCTTAATTTCTCCGTTCCCTCCTTAACACTACAAGCCCTCAACAGAGTGAAATCTCATGTGTAATATTTCATACAGACCAAGTTAACATCAACATCAGTAGCAACAACACAACAACAGGCAATATGTGTTGAAATTTTTACCAAGTTCCAGTCTCTGCGTAAGTGCTTTATAGGAACTCTTCTCTTCACTTCTCCCAACAATTCCACAAAGTAATTTCTGTTGCAACTGAGACTCAGAAATGGAATGAATTGTGAGTTGACCAAGGTCATACTACCGTAGGTCCAAGGAGTAAAAGCAGGAAGGCTGACTCCAGATTCCTGTTCATTTTCAATCACAGTTGAACTTTTACCCTCTATTTCAGTCTCGACATCTGCATAGCACACCATCCCTAAATTTAGTGGTTCTAAAAACAGTATGATTTATTATTTCTCTTAATTTTGTGGATTGACTGGTACTATAGGCTGAATATTCATGTTTTCCCCAAATTTATATGTTGAAACCTAATCCCAATGTGATGGTATTAGGAAGGTGGAATTTGGGGAGGTGTTTAGGTCATGAGAATGGAGCCCCCATGAATAGAATTGGTGCCCTAGAGAGTTCCTTTTCCTCTTCTACCAAGTAAGGACACAAGAAGAAGATGGCCTTCTATGAACCACGGAGCAGCAGGCTTTCACCAGACCTTGAATTTGCCAGTGGCTTGATCTCAGACTTCCTAGTCTCCATAATTGTGAGAGAGAAATTCTGTTGTTTTTAAGCCACCTAGTCTGTGGTATTTTGCTATAGTAGCCTGAGCATACTAAGACAGTGGACTCAGTTAGGCAGATCTTCCGCTTCACATGGTGTCAGCTGAGACTCTAATCGCCCAGAAGCTGAACTAGACTAGAACATCTAAGATGGCTCACTCACCATGGCTGGTAGTGGGTGCTGGCTGTTATCTGGGCACTTACCTGAGGTTGTCAATGGGGGTACCTTAACTGTCCTCCACATTGCCTCCCTATCTGCTTTGGAGTTCTCTCTGTGTAGTGGGTGAGTTCCAAGAGGAAACTTCCTAAACGTATGAAAGCAAGAACTGTTGATCTCTTAAGGTCCAACCTCATGAGTTATATGGTTACTTCTGTTGTGTTCTAGTGGTCAATGAAACTTGTGGGTCCAGACCAGAATCAAGGGGAAGAGAAATAGACTCCATCTCTTTTTGGGAGATGTGGCCAAAATACGTGGCCATCTTAATCTACCACGCTACTAATTTATTGTCCTGTAGGTCATGTTGATTTCAATAAAAATGAACTTAGTATTTATATTTCAATATAATTAATTTAAAATTCCCTTATAGGTATATTTTAAATCATTAACTTTTGTTTTTCTGTGTACTATTTGAATCACAAATGCTGAAGGTATATAACATTAGTGTATTAATTAAGCTTTCTATGACTGTGTATTTAATGGGATGCTTTGTTAGCCTATGGAATGAAACTTTTTTTTTCTCTTCAGTGTGTGATATCTCTATTGATTATAATATTTGGGGGGCTTACTTTTTTTAACACCTTTATTGGAGTATAATTGCTTTACAATGCTGTGTTAGTTTCTGCTTTATAACAAAATGAATCAGCTATACGTATACATATATCCCCATATCCCCTTCTTGTGTCTCCCTCCCACCCTCCCTATCCCACCCCTGTAGATGGACAAAAAGAGCCAAGCTGATCTCCCTGTGCTATGAGGCTGCTTCCCACTAGCTATCTGTTTTACATTTGGTAGTGTATATATGTCCATGCCACTCTCTCACTTCGTCCCCCTTACCCTTCCCCCTCCCCGTGTCCTCATGTCCATTCTCGGAATCTTTATTCCTATCCTGCCCCTAGGTTCTTCAGAGCCATTTTTTTTTTCTTTTTCAGATTCCATATATATGTGTTAGCATGTGGTATTTGTTTTTCTCTTTCTGAACATACTTCACTCTGTATGACAGATTCTAGGTCCATCCACCTCACTACAAATAACTCAATTTTGTCTATTTTTATGGCTGAGTAATATTCCATTGTATATATGTGCCACATCTTCTTTATTCATTCATCTGGTGATGGACACTTAGGCTACTTCCATGTCCTGGCTATTGTAAATAGAGCTGCAGTGAACATTGTGGTACATGACTCTTTTTGAATTATGATTTTCTCAGGGTATATGATCAGTAGTGGGATTGCTGGGTCATATGGTAGTTCTATTTTTAGTTTTTTAAGGAACCTCTGTACTGTTCTCCATAGTGGCTGTGTCAATTTACATTTCTACCAACAATGCAAGAGGGTTCCCTTTTCTCCACACCCTCTCCAACATTTATTGTTTGTAGATTTTTTGATGATGGCCATTCTGACTGGTGTGAGGTGATACCTCATGGTAGTTTTGCTGTGCATTTCTCTAATGATTAGTGATGTTGAGTATGCTTTCATGTGTTTGTTGGTAATCTGTATATCTTCTTTGGAGAATTGTCTATTTAGGTCTTCTGCCCATTTTTGGATTGGGTTGTTTGTTTTTTTTGATGTTGAGCTGCATGAGCTGCTTGTATATTTTGGAGATTAATCCTTTGTCAGTTGCTTCATTTGAAAATATTTTCTCCCATTCTGAGGGTTGTCTTTTGGTCTTGTTTATGGTTTCCTTTGCTGTGTAAAAGCCTTTAAGTTTCATTAGGTCCCATTTGTTTATTTTTGTTTTTATTTCCATTACTCTAGGAAGTGGGTCAAAAAAGATCTTGCTGTGATTTATGTCATAGTGTGTTCTGCCTCTGTTTTCCTCTAAGAGTTTTATACTGTCTGACCTTACATTTAGGTCTTTAATCCATTTTGAGTTTATTTTTGTGTATGCTGTTAGGGAGTGTTCTAGTTTCATTCTTTTACATGTACCTGTCCAGTTTACCCAGCACAGCTTATTAAAGAGGCTGTCTTTTCTCCATTGTATATTCTTGCCTCCTTTATCAAAGATTAGGTGACCATATGTGCATGGGTTTATCTCTGGGCTTTCTATCCTGTTCCATTGATCTATATTTCTGTTTTTGTGCCGGTACCATACTGTCTTGATTACTGTAGCTTTGTATTATAGTCTGAAGTCAGGGAGCCTGATTCCTCCAGCTCCGTTTTTCTTTCTCAAGATTGCTTTGGCTATTCGGGATATTTTGTGTTTCCTTACAAATTGTGAAATTTTTTGTTCTAGTTCTGTGGAAAACACAATTGGTAGTTTGATAGGGATTCCATTGAATCTATAGATTGCTTTGGGTAGTATCATCACTTTCACAATGTTGATTCTTCCAATCCAAAACATGATATATATCTCCATCTCTTTGTATCATCTTTAATTTATTTCATCAGTGTCTTATAGTTTTCCACATACAGGTCTTTTGTCTCCTTAGGTAGGTTTATTCCTAGGTATTTTATTCTTTTTGTTGCAATGGTAAATGGGAGTGTTTCCTTAATTTCTCTTTCAGATTTTTCATCATTAGTGTATAGTAATGCAAGAGATTTCTGTGCATTAATTTTGTATCCTGCTACTTTACCAAATTCATTGATTCGCACTAGTAATTTTCTGGTAGCATCTTCAGGATTCTCTATGTATAATATCATGTCATCTGCAAACAGTGACAGTTTTACTTCTTCTTTTCTAATTTGGATTCCTTTCATTTCTTTTTCTTCTCTGATTACTGTGGCTAAAACTTCCAAAACTATGTTGAATAATATTGGTGAGAGTGGGCCACCTTGTCTTGTTCCTGATCTTAGTGGAAATGGTTTCAGGTTTTCACCATTGAGAATGATATTGGCTGTGGGAATGAAACGTTTTTGTTTCTGGGAAATAGAGATATTAAAAACCATTTTGGGGGGCATCATGTTCTTTTCTTTTAGAATTGTTTTTCTAATATAATATATTATTTTTATTAAACCACTACTTTATAGTTTTTTTCTTTACTAATGACTTTCATGTTATATTTTTGGAGTCCTTTGGCAATTGAAGTTTCACACAGCTTCCATTCCTAGGGCTAAGGAAATATAGTCCTATTACTTTTCCATGAAAAAGAAAAAAATTGACCGCATTTTTGTTTTAGACATTTGTCTGATTGTATCCATCAAAACAATGGCTGAAAATATGCATGAATAGTTATTTACTAGTTGTGAAATTAATGATAGGATTTTAATCTGCAATTTCATTATGATATTAAATTTTATTTAATTTTTGTATATTATTATTTATGACTTTATTATTTCATGATAGTGCTCTTAAATCATTGAAGGCATTCCAGTAAATTTGGGAGCTAATGAAATTATTAGTTGGTAATTAGTATGGTAAAAATTGTAAATATATAGTTATAGAAAGCTGTAATCAGTATCAAAAAATCACACCCTTCATCTAAGTATTATTGAAAACATATTTGGAGAATGAAAATGCTTGTAATTAGAGCTTAAAATAATCAAATTGATGTTAGGCAAGCATGCTGTCATAACATGGACTGGTAATTTTCTAAACTGGGCTTAGTGCATTCAAATTCTTAAGCAAAATATTATCTTTGAAAGTCTATCATATTGAGACATAACCAATTTTTGTTTATTTAATTCTTCCCAGAAATTTATGCAAGAACTGACTATCTGCAACTTCCCCTTAAAATGTGTTAAAGCATATAATAATATTTAAAATGTACTGGGCATGCAGTTTTACTGGCTGTCTGTGGGAGTTTTGTATTGATCATTTACTATACACAAAAACCTCAAGGGAGAGCTGTTATTAATTATACCCATTATAGAGATGAGGAAATTTAGGCCTAGAGAGTTGAATAAATTATTTAAAGTCACACAAATAAGAAGTGATGGAGGCTAAATTTGATCCTCTAACTTCCTGTCTCTAAGCCTGTCCTTTTTAGACTATAATATGGTGTCCTATATATGTAATTAAAAGAGTTAACTATGATAATCCTTTCTACAGCACACACAATATTTATTTATTCACTTACCTTCTATTGTCAGGCATTGTTCATGGCAATGAGGAAACAGTAAAGAGCAAAATAGATATGATAACAGGAAATCGAAAGTCTTTCCATATGAAAGTTCATTTGAGCAGAGATCTGAGGAAGAGAGTTTAAAAAGATGAAAAGCAGGGGTTGCTTGGGATGAGTGCCAACAAGTGAGAAAAGTATATTAAAGCATTACTTGACAGAAAGCAATGTTCAAGTAATTTAAAAAAGGTCAGTATATCTGGAATTTAAAGAAGCAGGATCTATAAATGGTCCACAAGTAAGTAAGGGTAAGATGTTGTTTTAAGTCCTGCTAAATATTTAAATTTTAACCTGAGATCATTGAGAATCCATTGATGTGTTTTCAGGAATGAGTTGGCAAATGATACTGGCATGTTTAAAACATCACACTGGCTCCATTGAATAGAACAAAAGAAGTAAAAACAGATGATTAAAAAGTTTGAGGTATTTTTATATATTCAAGTAGACACATGGATGTACAGGACTAGCATTCAGAGGAGAGCTCTAGGCTATGAAAAAGTATTATATTTTGAAATAATTTGGAGTGTAGAGATGCTGACTAATATTAAGAGGGTTGAAGATTAAAAGCAGAAAAAGTTCGGGGGCTTTGTCTAATTCATAGGAACACGGATGTTTAATGAATGGGTTAAGAAGACTGAACCAATTTTGGAGAATGAGAATGGCCACAGTGTAGATGAAACCCCTGGTGAAATTTTTGTTTAGTAGCAAAGCAGAAAGAGTGTTTGAAGAAAAAAAGAAGGTTAAGAATTTTGAATGCTGTTGAGGAGTTCTGTGAAACAGGAAATGAAAAAGTAATTTGGATTGAATAATAAAGAGGCCATTGGTTACTTTGGTGGGCACAATTTTGACAGAAGCTTGGGGTGGAAGCCAGATTGGCATGGATTGAGGAGTGAACGCAAGGTGAGGAAAGAAATACAGGAAGAAAAGACCAACTCTTCCAAGGTACAAATCTTAAGAAGAGAATAGGGAAAGTAGACTTGTAGGTAAAAGAACATGCCCTGGCAAAGACTTTTTTAAAGATCTATAGAGGTATAATTGACTCACAATAAACTGTTCATATTTAAAGTGTATTTTTTTAATTTTTATTTTATATTGGAGCATAATTGATTAACAATGTTGTGTTAGTTTCAGGTGTACAACAAAGTGATTCAGTTGTACATATACCTGTATCCATTCTTTTTCAAATTCTTTTCCCATTTAGGTTATTACAGAATATTGAGCAGTGTTCCCTGTGCTATACAGTAGAACCTTGTTGGTTATCTGTTTTAAATATAGCAGTGTGTACATGTCAATCCCAAACTCCCAATCTATCTCTCCTCACCACCCTTCCCCACTAGTACAATAAGTTTGTTCTCTAAAAATGTGTTTCTGTTTTGTAAGTAAGTTTATATGTATCATTTTTTTTTAGATTCCATATATAAGTGATATCATATGATATTTGTTTTCTCTTTCTGACTTACTTTACTTAGTATGATAATCTCCAGGTCCGTCCATGTTGCTGCAAATGGCATTATTTCATTTTTTTAATGGCTCAGTAATATTCCATTGTATATATACCAGATCTTCTTTATCCATTCATCTGTTGATGGACATTTAGGTTGCTTCCGTGTTTTGGCTATTGTAAACGGCTCTGCAGTTTTGAACATTGGGATGTATGTATCCCCCCAAAAATACAGTGTATTATTTGACAAGTTTTGAATTATGTATATCCTTGTGAAATTATCACAAGATGATAAATACAGCCATCAGTCCTCAAATTTCCTGATGACTCTTTTTAGTACCTTCCTCCTGCCCTTCCCAACCCTTTGCTACACCTCAAGGCAGGTGCTTACCTGCTTTCAGCCATTGGTAATTACTTTTCATATTCTAAAATTTTATATAAAAGAAAACATATAGTATGTTTACATTGTTTATCTGTCCTCTTGTTTATCTGGTCTGTTTCATTTCACATAGGTATTTTGAAAGTTTTCATTTTGTGTATATCATGAGTTCATTGCATTTATTCCTGGGTAGTATTCCATTATGTGGATATACCACAATTCATTTTTTCACTCACCTACTGATGTGCATTTGGACCATTTCCTTTTGGGCATGTAACATACATCCTATGAATATGCATGTACAAATCTTTGTATAGACACGTGCTTTCTTTGTCTTGGAGAAACTGCCAAACTTTCCAAACTGGTGGTACCATTTTCCATTTCCACTACAAGTGTATGAGGGTTCTAGCTGCTCCACATCTTTACCAATACTTGGAATGGATAGCCTTTCTAATAGATGTGTAGTGATATTTCATTGTGGTTTGAATCTTCATTTTTCTAATTATGTTTAATATCTTTTTATGAGCTTATTTTTCATTCCTATATCTTCTTTCGTAAAGTGTCCATTCAAATATTTTGCCCATTTATTTCTTGAATTGTTTGCTTTCTTATTAATTAGTGTGAGTTCTTTATATATCTTGGACACAAGTTTTTTATTAGATATATAGTTGCAAATAGTTTTTTCCATACTGTGCCTTGTCTTTTCATTCTCTTATCAGTATTGTATGAAGAGCAGAAGTTTTTAATTTTCATAAAGAACAAATTATGATTTTTTTGATGGCATGTTAAGGAAATGTTGACCTAACTCAAATTCACAAATATTTTCTCCAATGTTTTTTCTAGAAACTTGAGTTTTAGGTTTTATATTTACATATAAGATTCATTTTAATTTAACTTTATGTATGATGCGAGGTATGGATTTAAGCTTTTCCAGTAACATGTGGTGAAAAGATTAACCTCTTTCCTTTGAGATGTCTTTGTAACTTTTTCAAAAATCAGTTGACCGTATATGTGGGTCTATTTATGGCCTCTCTATTCTATTCCATTGATCTATTTTTATAACTGAGTGAGAGTACCACACTGTGTTGGTGTTATTTCTTCTTAAATATTTGGTAAAATTTTCCAGTAAAGCCACCTGGTCCTGGGAGTTTCTCTGTGGGAAGATTTTAAACTACAGATTCATTTGTTTAATGAATACAGATGTATTCATCTTATTTATTTCTTATTGACTGATCTTTGGTATTATATACCTTTCAAGGAATTTTTCCACTTAATCTAAGTTGTTGAATTAAATGGCACAAGATTGTTGACAATATTTTCTTATCTTTTAATCTGTGTAGAATCTATAATGATGTTACCTCTCTCAGTTCTGATATAAGTAACTGGTGTCTTCTCTCATTTTCCTGATACATTTGAAATTAACTGATTTTATTCATCTTCTCAAAGAACCAAATTTGGGTTACATTGACTTTTTCTAGTGTTTTTTTTCCCCCTCCATTCATTTCTTATTTTTGTTTGTTTGAATGTTCACTTTTATTTATTTATTGGTTTAAAAAAAAGACATAATTTAGGAATACTCTGGGGCCCATCTTGCATCATAGGGATTTTTCTTTTAAATCTTTAGGAATTAAACCACTTTGGGTAGGATCCTATTTTTTTACAGTTATAAATAATAACTGTAGATATAATTGAAACATAACATTGTATTAGTTTAAGGTATACAACATAATGATTTGATACATGTATATTTTGCAAAATAATTACTGTAATAAATTTAGTTATCCATCACCTCACATAGTTACAATTTTTTTCTTGTGATGAGAACTTTTAAGATTCACTCTCTTAGCAACTTTCAAATATACAACACTGTATTGTTAATCATTTCTTGATCTTTATTATTTCTCCTGCTTACTATGGGCTTATTTTCCTCTTATATTTGTAGATTCTTAAGTGAGAAGCTGAGGCTTTTTATTTGAAACCTCTCTTCTTTTCTGACAGGCATTTAAATTAAAATTTTCCCCTGAGTACTTCTTTAGTGGCATTCTACACATTCTGATATGCTATATTTTTATTTCCATTCAGTTAAAAAAAATTCCTAATTTCCTTGTTTGTTTTGTTTTTTAGATTCCACATATAAGTGAAGTCATAATGAGAGATTTTTATCTTGAATGGGTATTAGATTTTGTTAAATGCTTTTTCTGTATTGATTAATATGTTTATATAATTTTTTCCCTTAGCTTGTAGATGTGAGAGTTTATACTGCTTTATCTTTGAATGTTGAAACAGCCTTGTTGGGCAGAAATAATTCCTACTTCTTAGTGGTATGTAATTCTTTTTGCACATTGTTGGATGATATCTTAATATTTCATTATATGTATATTATATCTATGTTCATGAGAGGTATTGTTCTGTGGGTTTTCTTTCATGTAATATATTTAACTGATTTTGGTAGAAGGGTAATGCTCTTCTCATAAAAAGAGTTAGGGAGTTTTCTCTCCCCTGTTTCTGGAAGAGATTTTATAGAATTGGCAATATTCATCTTTAAATTTTTGGTGGCATTCATTGTCAAAAATATCTGGGCATGGTGAGAATTTATGTTAATCTGGCTAGAAGTTGGAGAAGCTGGGCGATTTTTAACTTTTTCTGTAGTTGTAGATTCAGGGCCTTCAGATTCCTCTACTGTCCTTGTTTTTGTTTCCCCTGTTGTCCTTGGGCTTTCTTAATAACACTTCCTTCCATAGAGTTTGTGTCAGGCACTTCTTTTAGCTCTAATCCCACTGTTATTACACGGAAGCCCTGTTGGTGTGGTAGTAAAAGGTGAGGGAGGGGAATGTTCCCTAATCTAGTGTTTATGTAGTTTTCTTTCCCTTCCCATTTAGGTGAGGTAGGAATCATAGAGGATTCTGGAATTGGGGAAATAATTTTCCCCTATTTAGGATAAAACTCTAGTAAAGTCTTTTCCTCTGGAGTATAGATCTTGGTTATGGAGAACACACTTGGATTATTCCAAAATATTTACATTTCCCCTGCCCTTGCCAGAGCCATGGGGGCACATTTCTTGGCTCTCCACCATGAGAACTTGGGGGGGGGTGGTTTCTGGAGGGGAAACCCACAAAAATATGTGGGCTTCTCTAAGACTTTGTCCCCCAGGATTTTCTCGTTGTCATGTTAATCAAAAGTCAGCTTCCAGCATGCTATTAAAATTGTCATTAGATACTGTATCAATTTATGTCCACGAGAGCAGGCCTTAGCTGTGAATCTCTGGATCCGTCTCTCTCTCCATATTTCTCAGTGCTTCTTGCTCTGCTACTTCAGTTCTCTGAGGTGTCCTAGAAAAGTCATTGTTTTCCAGTTTCTCCATCATTATTGTTGTGAGGGCAGGAGTGAAAACTTCCAAGCTGTCACTCCTGCCCTCACATGCTTTCCTGCCTTCCTGCCTTTAATGTCACCGCTGAATCCAGAAGTCCTGTGGCGTGATTATTTCAATCTTTAACTTACTTTAACATATTTCAATATACAAGTATATTTCAACCTACAAGTATGTTCTTCCCTATATTATAGAGACCTTCATAGTTGAAGAAAAGATAAAGCTAAAGAGATCATTGTAAATTTAAATATTTTGAGCCTATATAATATATTCTAAGTGTAAGAAACTTAGTACTGGATTAATACTGCATTTTATATTGAAAACGTTGGAGTGAAGTCTGTTTCTATCCTTTCAAGATATGTTGCTATTAGCAGAAAGTAATAAATGTTCTTTGAATATTGTCATGCATGGTAAATTCACCATTTTGATATTTGCAATTTCAAAGTTGTTGGCAAGGTACATATCAGATAAAGATCCCATCAGAATGAATGAACACTGACTAAAACAGTGCACTCCATTTAAGCATCTTGCCAAGGGACTTCGATTCAGTTATAAACACTTCTTGTATTAAATTTTTTAGGCAGATTTATGCACTAAGTGGAAACCTGGATTTGATTCTCTCAGAGTGCTCTGTCAAATCTAAGAGAAGATATGTTGCTCTTGGTTAATTTCAGCCTGAAATTCTGTAATAATTATTTCTGGCATTTTGGATGGGCTGAAACCTCCAACTTTCGAGTTGATAGCATGAAACCCCTTTTTGTCCCCCAAAGCTATATGACACATAATTATTTTAAGTGTTTAAAATTCAAATTACAGTTATTTTAGAATTCTGTGAAACTCCTTGTGATAATTAGAGATCTGTTTGAAGCAAAGTGACTACATATCTAATGATCAGGTTTGGGAGATGGTAGAGGGAAGCAAGATAGGAAAATGACAACACCTTCTTCCTCTGCCTTCCCAAATACCCGCAATATATCCTCTGAATATAGAACTGGGCTTTAACGATGTCAAAAAGAATTTGTCTTTACTGGATTTGATTTTTCCAACCAGAACATAACAGAAAAGGGATTCTGAGGTCCAAACTATTTGCACACTTGCTCTGCAGTATTCATGATTTGAGATGCCTGAGTTTGAATCTCAACTATTACTTAGCTTTGAGATTTTGGGCAAGTTACTCAATCGTTGTGTCATTTTAAAGTTAAAAAAATATTACTTTTTGACTTTTGTAAGGGTTGGATTCATATATAAAGTGATTTGAACACTGTGAAAATTGTACATACATAAGTGTTTACTAGTATTGTTAAGGTTTTGCTGTAATAATTCACAAAACATAGTATCAAATTTACATCATAGGGCTTCCCTGGTGGCACAGTGGTTGAGAGTCTGCCTGCCGATGCAGGGAACACGGGTTCGTGCCCCGGTCCGGGAAGATCCCACATGCCGCGGAGCGGCTGGGCCCGTGAGCCATGGCCGCTGAGCCTGGGCGTCCGGAGCCTGTGCTCCACAACGGGAGAGGCCACAACAGTGAGAGGCCTGCATACTGCAAAAAAAAAAAAAAAAAAAAAAAATTACACCATAGTTTATTTACAAAGATTTCCAGAGAATTTGTTTGGATCGTTAAAAATAAATGATTGTAATACAGTAATCTTCTTTTAGGACATGTCAAAACCAGTATTGGAAATCACTGCATGAACAAGAAAATTAATCAGTTTTCCAATTCAGCCCTTTCTTTTATCCACATCTTATTTTTAGAAATATGACAAAATCTTGATATTTTCTACTTGAAGTAGAAATTAAAATATTCATCAATCAAAATATGAATGATATTCCCCCTGATGTTTTTGCTTACTGGAGAGACTCAAATTACAAAATGGTTCATTTTTAATTTTTACTAGGATAGATTCAGAATACATAGCAGGAAAGGCAAAACATATCAGGTGATAATTAGATATGTTTCATGTCATTACAGCCAAGACTGGAAATTGCTTTTTGACTAATTTCTGTGTTATTTTATCAGAAGTCTTATTCTTAGCAGTGTTTAGTATGCCATTTGGATTTAAGTTATTATTTTCTCATTGTAGGGTTTTTAAGTTTCCACTTTCCATATCTTTCTTCTCTGTAATTAGATATTTCTGACTCTCTTTTCTTTTAAGATGTCATGTTTGTTTGCTATTGGTTTTGCAAAGTCTGCTCAGCAGGCAAGTCCCTAAAATGAGAGAAACTGCAGAAGTTGGGGATAGTGATTCAGACTTTTGTAGGTAGGCTTTTGTCTACTGTCAATACTTATTGGCAACCAGTACACGGATTAGGAGATGAACTTTATTTTTTTTAAATCATTGCTCATTGATAAAAGAAAAAAAGAAGTTTCAGTGTTTTTCTATCAAGGATAGCTTTTGTGATCACTCATGTAATAAAATAATTAGGATTTCCTCAATGCTGCTGCGAATATAGGAAGATAGCACATCATTATCTTTTTATTCTTCGAAAGATGAGCCTTCAGGATTCCTGGTAACTTGAAATAACAAACCTTTGCTTTTTGGCAGCTCTTACCTTTCATAGGATTCTTGGTTTCACCATGCAGTCAGTATGCACCTCCAGCTGACTGTTGGCACTTTTGATTTAGAATAGATCTAGCCGAGTGCTTTATAATAAAGGAAATATTGATAATGTTTTAATGTCCACACAGCCTCAAGGATCTCTATTAGACTGTTTTAAGAAAGAAGAGAGTATTATAGACCATTGGTTGTCATCCTGGATACACATAAGAGTTGTCTGGGGTTATTTAGGTTTTTTTTTAATTTCTTATTTTTTGATATATATATGCATATATATAGCAGCTTTATTCTGATATAATTTACATACCATAAAATTCACCCACTTTAGTGTACAACTCAATGAATTTTAGAATATATATGTGTGTGTATATATATGTGTGTGTGTGTATATATATATATATATATATATATATATATATATATATATAATTTGTGTTGAAGTATAGTTGATTTACAATGTTGTGTTACATTTTTGAAAAATACCAAAGCCAAGGATCTACCTCCAAAGATTCTCATGTAATTAGATATGGATGGGACCTGGAACTGGGATTTTAAAAGTAACTCTTATATACAGCCAGTATTGCAAGCCAGTGGGTTGGAGAATCCATTTACTATATTACTAAATATGTCCCTTTAGATGGATACCTATGGCCCTGAGTTCAAAACTCAGGGTTTATTTTTTACCCCCTTTGGAGCAGCATGCTTAGTTTTGTCAAACAACAGTAATGATGTAAAATATTGGAATTGCTTATTAATGTAATATCATTGCTGAACTTACCTTTTTCCTCTAGATGAGCACAACTGAGTGTTTGAAACAGAAAAAGACCTACAATTAACCCTATTATTTACAGCCACTGTGATTTGACAGCAGAGTCTAACACTTGCTGGGTCAAATGGTGTCTGAAGAAGTATTTGTCATTTATTTTTTCTGCTTGATCTCTTTGTATTGAACAAATGTACAGTGACTGATGGGTCATGTTACTATGCATTCCATGTAGCTGACCCTTTTGATAAAGTTGCAGAATACTTTTCTCAATTTTAGAGCTTTAGAAATGAAAACTCAAAAGATTTTTCTCTGAACATTAATCAATGTAAACCAGAAGATGTTAAAGCAGTTAACATATTCATCTATAAACCTGAAATTATGCTATTTAAAGAATAGCATGCCGTTTACTTCAATTAATTTCTAATTTAAGCTTAATTCCCAGAGTTGTATGTGTTAGTCCAAGTATATATACCAGGGAATCTTCAATTTTCTGATATTAATGATATAAATCAATTATGAGGTGTCTGATTGCTTGAGTCTTTAAGATGAGTTGATGCCAGTTATACATATGAGTCAGTTATATACTGTTCTATCTATATTTTAAGCAGGTATGAGAAGTAAGGCTATTTCAAATGTATACTTTTAAATTAAAGTATTATGTAATTTAATTGTGTTATCCATAGGGTGGTTATGTAATTTATAAGAAAGCTTATTTTGTAATGTTCTAAAAACCCAAATTTAAACCAGAATAATCAACATCTTCTTCCAGTAATTTCACTGTATAACCACACAATTTTGTTTGGAGAAAACATTAAAACTAGTTTTGGGATCCTCAAAGAACATGTAACTCTTTTTTTTTTTAAACCTATAACCTAAAACCCAGAATATGCTTTGCATACAAACATCATCAAAATTTTTAATTTCGGTAGATCAGATATGATCAGATCAGCTGTCTATGTTATGGTAAATGAAGTGGTAGTTATGGAGGGCTTCTCCGAGCTGTGCCATATCAGTGATAATATTTTTCAGTTCCTTTGGAAATGTTATGCGAGATAATTCACTCTCATCCTCTGTCTTTTTTTAATGTTAAAAACATAATACTGAAAAGCGTAAAGATATGCAAACTTGATCGGTACCTAGAGCTACTTAATGTCAGAGGTAGGAATAGGGGCCATGTGTTCAGATTTAAGTTCAAGACTTTTTCACCTTGACAACTACCTCTTTCTCAAATGACTTCTTAACTTCTTAACTTTGAACTATGCATTTAGTCCAATATTTTGTAATGCCAGACCCATTTATTATTTAATGTATTATAATAGATATGCCCCTTATATTCTGATCTAGATTTTAAGTTACTTCTACTACAAGATCTTGTCCCAGACTCGTTCTTTGCTCTGCAGGGCTTAATTGTATAAAAACAATCAATAACTTCTTTTAGATTCTTAAACTTAGCATTCTCCATTAACCTTACCTTCTTACTTATAACATCTATGGTTAACTCCAGTCAAGCCTCTTCCTGTTTCATGCCAATAAGGACTTTACTGGATCACACCTTGCTACAGTCTTTGAGTGGTTTTTACGGAAAAAATGTTGAGTGGGTAAGAAACATATTTTTCTTTTTCTGCTTTACCTATAATTCACAGCAGGGGTCTTATTTTCTTTAGATTTAACTATAAAATATAGAGCCATGGGGAATTAGACAACTGAATTTGGCATTCCTCTAAGTGTAGTGAATTAAACCTTTTTCTACATTGCCTTTTGCTTAAGGGAGAGTGGAGAAAGTAGTATTATTCCTGAATTTCTGTATTAGATATTTTCCATAAGACTACTAAACATCATTCTTCATCTGATACACAGTCAGATGAAGTACTATTTTTCAGATGATTTCTACTTCACATATACATATACCATTTTTAAAAGATATATTTAGGGAAAAACATTCTAGTAGTCCCAGTTCTTATATTGGGATTTAATAAACATAAAATCACCTCAGAGTGACTACATAAAAATAAGGTAAGTACTTTGACTAAGTCAACAAAGCTAATAAATGACAGACAGGGATGTCTGAACTCTCACAATGCCCTCTTTCCCCATCATTTGCTCCCAAATACAGGGAGCTGAGCTTTTTAGAAGAAAAGATAATTTAAAACAAAACAAAACAAGCCATGTTCTCATCATATGGGGTTTCTCCTTCCTTAGAAATGGCAAATCAGGAGCACATTTATTTATATATTTAATTAAGTTAAATACTCTTGAATAGTTAAGGTAACTTCTCCTGTGATTACTGCCCTTGAAGAATCTAGTTTCCAGTAGTTCCTTGTATCTTTAACGTATAATTTTAGTAAAGCTGTCCAGAAGGTAAAATTGACAAATTAATTCTCCTTATTTTAGATATGGTGGTAAATCTGAGGTTAAAATTTTGATATTATATGGGGATTACTTTTATTGTTGTTGAAATTATATATAAACATTATTATATGATGAGCAACAGTGTTTTCCAGAATGGTGTCATCCATACAATAGCCACTTGAGCATTTGAAATGTGACGTATCTGATTTGAGATATGCTTTACGTGTAAAGTGTACAGTGAATTTTAAAGACTTAGTTTGAAAACAGAATGTAAATATCTGTTATTTTTTATTTTGATTTCATGTTGAAATGGTAATATGTGTGATATATTAGATAAATAAAACATTAATATTTATTTTTAAGTATTTTTTTACTTTTTAAATGGCTGATAGAGAATATAAAATGTTTTTTGCTCACATTATATTCTATTGGGCAGCAGTGTTCTAGAGTGATAATCAAAGTACCTTATAAGCATAAATAATATTAATGCATATCTTATAATAAATAGATATATAAATGAGACATTGCATGTGATATTTTTATGGAATTTTATACAATTGTATTCAATTTTTTTGGCTCAATAGTAGTTATATTAATCCAATAATCTGTCTGGGTTTTAGATTTTAAGTGTAGCAATAGCTCCTATTTAACTTAGAATGTGTATAAAATTGATTAGGCTGTCAGGAAGTTCTGTACAATTCAGTAATAATATGGAATTGTTATTTTTAAAAATCCTATAGGATATAATTAGTAGATAATATTTTAAGACCTCACTTTTTAAAAAAAAATTAATGTTATTTCTATAAGTACATAGGCCTTAGGATTTAGTTTGTTTTTTGTTTGTGTATTTGGTTTTCTCTATTAATTCAACTAAAGATGAGGGAAGATCCAATTATTGAGATTCTATTCTGTTTCAGGCATTGCATACTAGACACTTCAGAAATGTTTTCTCATTTATTCTTCAAAACAGTCCTGTGATATGATCCATCATAAGATGAGTCTCCTTTGACAAATGGGTTTTACTGTTAATTCATCTGGGAAGTCCACTGGTGGTGAACGGCTGAGAACCTATGAGGGCCACATAGTGGAAACCCTAAGAGCCTAGCCTCTATCTAAAATGTGACCCAGTCTCCTACCAAATTTACTTAAACAATAGACACAAAGCAGGACTTCCCTGATGGTGCAGTGGTTAAAAATCTGCCTGCCAATGCAGGGGACCTGGGTTTGATCCCTGGTCTGGGGAGATCCCACATGGCATGGAACAACTAAGCCTGTGCACCACAACTACTGAGCCTGAGCTCTAGAGCCCACAAGCCACAGCTACTGAGCCTGTGTGCCACAACTACTGAAGCCCATGCACTCTAGGGCCTGCGTGCTGCAACTACTGAGCCTGAGTGCTGCAACTACTGAAGTCCATGTGCCTAGAGCCCGTGCTCCACAACAAGAGAAGCCACTGCAATGAGAAGCCCATGTACCACAATGAAGAGTAGCCCCCGCTCACCACAACTAGAGAAAGCCCGTGTGTAGCAATGAAGACCCAACACAGCCAAAAATTAAAAAAAAAAAGGCACAAAACAAATAGTATACAACAATAAGGAAAATTAAATTTAAAAATATCATTTATATAAATTGGATTAAATCAATAAAGTTATCACCTTCTCCCCATTGGTCTTAGTTAGTGGTACAGTATTGTTTGAATTATACAAGTTAGAGATCATAGTGCTGTCTTTGAATCATTCATCTTTCTTAGCCTCACATTAAATTATATCCAAGTTCCATTTTTCTTGAATTTTGTTCCTCTTTTCAGTTTTAGGCTTATACCTCTCCCAGCCCCAAAGTCCAGGCATCCTTGATTCCTCACATACTATTACACTAGCCTCTAAACTCCAATATTTCCCCAAACAACTGTGGTCCATATTTCTACCAGTTGTAACTTTTTAAAATAAAACATAGATCTGATTATTAACTCATCCTTAATAAGCAAATATTTGTAACCATCTTCAAGTAAAATATAAATTCCATCCATTTCAGATATATCATCCTTTCAATTCCCAACTCCTCTTTTGTCATGTGCCATATATGGATCCAATTTCATAGGGCTATTTGGGAGGCAAAATAACATAGTGATTAAAATATGGACTTTTAAATTAATTTTGGTGGTTGAGGGCTGACTTTGTAACTCTACTTTCTCTGTGACTTTGGTAAAATTACATCTATAGAATCAAAATTATACTATTAACTATAAGCATAGTGATTGCTATTGTGAGAGTAAAATGTTTAATGTATAAATATGCTTTATTACCACTTAATATGTGTTAGATTTTAAATTTTGGGTTGCATTGTGTGTCTCCAAAAAGATGTATTGAAGTCCTAACCCTTAGTACTTCAGAATATGAGTTTATTTGGAAATAGACTTGTTGCAGATGCAATTATTTAAGATGAGGTCACATTGGAGTAGGGTGCATTTCTAATCCAATATGACTGGTGTCCTTATAAGAAGAGGATCACGTGGAGATGCAGAGATACATGGGTAACACCATATGAAGACTGAGGCACAGAATGGAGTGCTGGTCTACAGCCCATGGAATGACAAAGATGGCTGGCTGTCACCAGGAGCTTGAAGAGGGATATGGAAGGTTCTCTCTCAGAGTTGTCAGAAAGATCCAGCAGTGCCAGAACCTTGTCATTAGACTTCTAGACTCCAGAACTAAGAGAATAAATTTCTGTTGTTTTAAGCCACCCAGTTTGTGGTACTTTTTTATAGCGGCCACAGGAAACGGATACATTTTATTATTTCATTTTTTAATTACTTATATACTCTTATCTTTATTCCTTTGCTCTCACTTTACTAGTTGGACTTTTCAATGGTTAATCCCTGTTTATCACTTAAGTTCTTTAATTTATGTCTGTATCTCTACCATCCACTCCTTACTCTTAACTATTAATTCATATGTATATACCTTTACTATCATCCTTATCAGAATATTATTTTATTGTTTATGTAGATCTCCTTTGCTTGAGTATAAACTCCCAGGATTCAGAAACTACAATTTATCTGTTTCAATTCTTTGTTTACCCAGTACCTTTCACAGTGCCTTGCACATAGAAGAATCTCATGAAAGGTTTTTGAATTTAGGATTGCTTTTTGATTTTTTGTTTTCAGTAACCGTGACCATGACTGTTCCTAAAACTTCTTTTTAATGCTATTTCTAAAATGCATAGAAATATTAAAAACTTATAAGAAAATATATTAAATAATTAGACAAATATGCTAAGTGAATTTATATCTCTATAATGATCTTCAATTTATAAGACTAGAAGCTAGGTATATTGCACATTGAACTTTTAACATTAAATTATTTTTTTTCTATCAGGATATTTTTTTTGCAAATTAGAGAAATGCCAAACTCCTAAAGATTTCTTTGTTAAAGGAATACATATATTTAAAAGTTAGATTTTATCAAGTTCAACATGTATATATCAAATTTTAGAAACTTAAACTATTAGTAGAGAGTTGAACTATTTAAAATTAGAATGTCACAATCATAATTTACCTTTGAATCTTACTTTCACACTCAACTCTAAAGTCAAAGCTCTAACATTGGGCTTCCCTGGTGGCGCAGTGGTTGAGAGTTCACCTGCTGATGCAGGGGACACGGGTTTGTGCCCCGGTCTGGGAAGGTCCCACATGCTCAGAGCGGCTAGGCCTGTGAGCCATGGCCACTGAGCCTGCACGTCCGGAGCCTGTGCTCCGCAACGGGAGAGGCCACAGCAGTGAGAGGCCCGCGTACCAAAAAAAAAAAAAAAAAAAAAAACCTCTAATATTTCTTGTTGTTTAACTAAAAGCAAGGTATATCACATTTCATATCTATCACTTATTTTACTATAGCATGTTAGATATGTTTATAATGATAAATAATATATTTTTAATTTTGGCAATAAGATGCCTCAGGCAGGCCTGAATCCTCGGTGGCAAGGAAAAATTTGAGCTTTGATGCACTCTACCTTACAGTAAACACCCAGGGATGTGCTGAGGTAACATATACATACACCAGGAGAGTGAGAATTATTTTCAACAGTTGACAGAATTTGTGAAGATATGAATTTCAAGGAAGCTTGTACCTCTGGCTAGAAGGCTGTTTTGTTTGTGGTTTACAGAGCTAAGTTTTATGTTTTACCTGTGTCTCTTAGCATCGTTCTGTCAATTATATCACCATCAGACTTGTGACAAGCATACATTTTATAAGTTGTGGTACTTGGCCATAAAACTAGCTTTCTCACACATTATCTAATATAGTGGTTGACATGGAATTTGATTTTAATTTTTAAAAACAAAGAAATACAGGGTTCATTTTCATTAAAAAATGTTCACACCCTGAGCATAGGTTATATTATATGCGTCTAATTTCATGGTTTATACAGCAACTACAGATAATTATATTCACTTGGTCCAAGTTTTCACTGGGGTAAGCACTAAGAGAAATGAACAAACTAAAAATGAGGTCTGGAGGGTTATATTCTTCCTGATAAAATTTAGTGTCCATCTGCAATTGTGGTAAAAATGTTTAGGAAAATTCATCATCTGCTTACAAAGTTGGATAGCATTTTTATTTGCCTCTAGAACTCACTTTTCAAGATTAATGAAGGCTCTTACCTCTTCAATTAACCTTCTTCATATTTCTGATGTTAACAAAAACCTAACAGTCTGCTGAGGACACTACTTCTCTGCATCTCTTCCTCTTGGAGTTTGTGCTTTCTGCCACACTCTGGGTACATCACTGTCCAGACGTATGGTAAATGCTTTTTTCAGTTCCTCAGCAGCTTCCCTGATACTATTCCTTGATCTAATTTTTGAAAATTCTTACCCATTTAAGACCCACATTATTAGAGTAAAATGCCTTTTACCCCTATGCACCAATGGTACCTACCATTTTATTAGAAATTTTGCCCTGTGGGTTACAGTATTAATACTGTTCTTGTCAATTGATCCATCAATCTGATTCCTCAGTTCCTTGTCTTTCTTGCCTCTAACAATGTATCTTCCATAACTGCTTCTAGTTACCTGCACCCTACAATTTAGTGCCTGCGACTGCTGGACTAGTGAACTAATACATTGGTACATCCCTCTTCAAACAGAACTTCTTTTCCTAATAACTGATTTACTCCCCTAATTTTTTTTCCTCCACCATGTTGGGTGTTCAAGTCTGTCTTATTCCTCTAATTTCATCTAGCTTTCTGTACTCTTTTTTGATAGAATTTTCTAACACTGAGGGTGACCAGCTGTCATAGTCTACTCTGGACTGAGGGGTTTCTGTGGTTTCAGTACTTGCAGTGCTAAAACCAGGACAGTCCCAGCAGGATCAGGGCAATTGGTCATTTTACTTCAATTACTGTAACCCCTATATTAACTATCCTAGCTCTGGTTCTACCAGGCTGGTAAAACCATAACCTAATCCACTGGAGAAAACCTCTCAGCTGGTTAGATCAGCTCTACCCTAAGAGCATAGTTTGTCCTCTAACACTAGTTGAGAATCCAATATTATTTATGTCAACAACACTTTTCTTGGCTTGTTGTAGTAAATAATTAACTTTCATCAGTGTCCTATACTTCATGCCTCTTAACTGCCATACTGCCCTCCCTCTACTTCCCTGAAAAATAGAAACTATCTAACAAACTCATTACACTTTTTGCCAACAGGACTGAATTTCTGCCTCTCCCATCTCTATCATCTTTTACTAAGAATGGAAAAGGAATCACTTCTTATCCAAAGCTAATCCCTTCACTTACAGTCTGGGTTAGCTTCTCATGCTCCTCTCAACCATACCTCCAACTGGCCATCAAATCTGATTTATTCTTGCTTCACAATATTCCTGAAACCATTCCAGTTTTATCTACCTCCAATACCAAGACCCATATCTTAACTTGACTATTATGATAGCTTCAAAGCTAGTCCATCAGTCTCCAATATATCTCCTTTCCAATTAATTTATGACATTAAACTCCAGTGATCTTTGAAAAATGCAAACTGATCATATCCTTGAATCAAAATGATTCAAAGAGTTTTCATTTTGCTTACATAAATCTTCAGAGCATTAACATAGCCTACAGAGTCCAAGATTCCCTGTCCAGTTTGATTTCTGCCTCTTTTATTCTGTGCTGCACATATATCTAACTTTTCTTGTATTTCCTTGAACAGACCTGCTGATATTTCATTTTGAGATTTTCCATAAGTTGTTTCCATTTCTCTCCAGTCCCTCTTCTTTAGCACCTAATTGTTACTCATTCTTCAAATTGCATCTTATATATTACCTTTTAGGAATCATTTCATGGAGTCTTAGACTGGTGAAGAATCCCTACTATTTACTGTCATAGCACCTTGCACTTCGTCATCAGAGTATCTGTTACAGGCTTAATATCTGTGTTCTTTACTTGACTCTGAATTGCCCAAGAAACCTTGACTTTCCTTTCTGCAGTTTTATCCAAGGCAGCTAGCTCAATACTTAGGACATAGTGAATGAACAGTATACATTTATGAATAAGGTAAATAAATAATTGAATTTAATTAAAAAATTCTCTTTTGATATCTGGTTGTATTTATTACTAGAAATATATTATCAGGTAGTCTGTGAACATTGAAAGTGGCTTGCAGCCACACAGAAAGATAAATCAAGTACATGCATTTTTCTTAATAGACAAACTCAAGACAAAGAAATATACATGGTCCTATGAGAAAATGTTTATACATATGAGAAGTTAAATAGAGAGTGGTTTTAGAATCATTGGATTGCTGCCACATGGTTGTTTCAAGGAGCAGTCAGAGTAAAGGGAAGATAACTACCACATAGAGGTCATTGTATGACAGATAGTCAACAATCCATTTGATGTATCTCAGATGTTATAGTTATACTACCCTGCTCTTAAATGTCTGTTGTAGAAGAAGTAAGGTATTTCAGAATATGAGACAATTCCTTAATTTTTGATTAATTTACAAATGGACAAAAGACTGCTGACAGGTCAAATAAACCACATGTTGAGGGGGAGAGGTTGATTTAGGTTTTGCAAACAGATAGGTTACAATCCAGAGGAGTTAGGTGTTTTCTCTCTCTGTTACTCCTGTGTTTTACTTCCTATTGGATCTAAGCTAATTCATAATTTTAGACCAGGATGATTTAAATTTATCAACAGCAAGCATTTTGACTAAACTCTCTTAACTGGTTTTATTTCTCACTGTTAATTCCATTATACTCAAACTCTCCTAACTTGATTTCCATTTTGGACATACCTTTTTGTTAGTAGGGCTGATATCATTGTTTAGTCTCTGCATCTAAGAGAATATCTTTTTGTTTCCCTCTTTAGGAACATGTCCTTATTGGAATGTTTCCATGATATTATAGATTCTTTTCAAACAGATTTAGGTTTTAAAAAAAGCATGGAAAAAGAAAAGGAATGAAATCCTTAAAGTATTATAAAGAAACTCAGCACATCTTCTCATATATACATATATGTACACATCTGTTACATATGTTATCATGTACCATCTATATCTACCTATAATGAAAATATACAAACTCTATTTTTAACCTTTTCTTTATTCAGTTATCTTAATTAAAACATTTTATGAAAATAAAAATGTATAAAATGTATAAATATGTGTATTTAGCAGCAGAAAATCACCATAGAAATCTGAAAGAAGCTCAATACTCACATACACCCTTGCCATGACATTTTAATTCCATAAAATCTGTAGTGTAGGAATACTTTTTTTTTTTTTTTTTTGTGGTAAGTGGGCCTCTCACTGTTGTGTCTTCTCCCGTTGCGGAGCACAGGCTCCGGATGCGCAGGCTCAGCGGCCATGGTTCATGGGCCCAGCCACTCCACGGCATGTGGGATCTTCCCAGACCGGGGCACGAACCCGTGTCCTCTGCACCGGCAGGCATACTCTCAACCACTGCACCACCAGGGAAGCCCGGAATACAACCTTTTGAGTATGACTTTGGCAATCAGAATTTTCAAGTGATATTTGTGGCAGCCGCATGAAACAGGGAGGCAGTTTGATAGTTCCGAAAGATTGCTGCCTTGGATGGTTTCAACTCTGCCATTTGCTAGCTTTGTGACATTGCACTATGAACTTTATCCTCTCTTGCTCTACATTTCCTATTTGTAAAATGAGCGATAACCACAATTGCTCAATGAACCTTAGTTACTAGATTATTACAAATATCAAATTAATGTGCTAAAATAATGAATCATAAGCAGTTTAGGTCTGTTGGTTACAACTTCTATGGAGCTTCTTCCTCCTACAGATTTGCTGACGGTAATGCAATTCCAGCCAGGCTTCTGACAATGAGTGGTGGAGCCGATTAATTTGATCTATCGTTACGTTAAAGGGCGCTTTCAGGATCCTGCATTTATGGTGGGATCTCCCTTCCACAGCCCATGTGGAACATATCCATCATTTGGTTTCGTGCTGCCATAAGAGAAAAATCTGGAGTTCAAGTTCCCAGGGTTAGGAAATGCTCTCATGGCAAATGCAACTTCAGGAATAATCAATTCTTTGGGGTTTGCTTTCACTTGGATTTGAGCCAAAAAATTCTATTTTATCATCTCTTAAATTCATTTTTTAGTGATTTTCAATGAAAGAGGGAGTCCTAATACCTAACTAGCCATATTCCATTGACCATAAACAAAGCTATCTCTCAGCCATATTCCTGGAAATGGAAGTTTCTGTGTATGTTTTAATTTTTATCTTATATTCCAAAAATAACAAAAGTGCTTTGAGAATCCTACATGAGCTCATATTTTATACTATAGAATATGTATATCAGATTAGGTTAAGCTAGATAATACTCCACATATTAAGTAATGTGTGAACTCTGTATGGAATGAAAACCATGCGTTAAATAGGTGAAGAAGTAGGAAATGCCAGAGGGAATAGTAACTTTGAAGTCAAAGGTATATTTCAATAAAATGTTTTGGGAAATTAAAAATAATTAGTACCTTAAATGATCTAATCATAAATGGGCCTACTTTTTAAAATTAAGAATTGGAATGACCCTAAAGTATTTTCATATGTTCAATAAATGTTTGTATTGCTTCGCATACTGCTTTAGGAATTCAGAATAGGTGATGAATAAGATACCTGATCTCCTAAACATTACATTATATTTTGAGGAGATTATAAACAAGTAAACAAATATGTTATTTAATGTGTCCATTATTTTTAGGTACAGTAGTCCCTCCATATTCACAGGGGATACATTGCAAGACCCCCAGTGGATGCCTGAAACCCAAGAATAGTACCAAATCCTATATGTACTATATGTTTTTCTTATACATTCATACGTATGATGAAGTTTAATTTATAAATTAGGCACAGTAAGAGGTGAGAAATAATAACTATAATAAAATAGAACAATTACAGCAATACACTGTAATAAAAGTTATGTGAATGTGGTCCTCCTCTCTCTCAAAATGTCTTGTACAAGTTTAATGCCTTTTCCATGTTAACTAAGTACATATCATTCGCTGTGGCCCTAACATTTCAAGTTTGAGCTGCGACACCAAAACTAGCATGGATTGCTTTTTCCTCCCTCACAGTTTTAAGGATTGAAGATTCATTCTTACCATAGATTTCAGCATCCTTAGCTTTTTTATAGTTTAGGGGTTTTTTAAAATAGTTTTTTATAGGTTTTTTCCCTTTCCTTATTAAGTCAAGGACTTTCATCTTTTCACTTAAAGGAAGCACTTTACAGTTTCTCTTGGCATATCCAAATTGCCAGCATCACCACTCTTGTGCTCTGGGGCCATTATTAAGTAAAATAAAGGGTTACTAGAACCCAAGCCCTGCGATACAGGGACAGTGCATTTGATAACTGAGTTGGGTACTAAGTGACTAAAGGGTGGGACACGCTGGCCAAAGAGATGATTCAAGACCTGGGTCGATGGAGCAGGATGGAGTGAGATTTCAACCTGCTACTCAGAACAATGCTCAATTTAGAAATTATGAATTATTTATTTCTAGAATTTTTCACGTAATATTTTCAGACCACAGTTAACCATGGGAAAGTGAAATTGAGGATAGGGGAGGATTACTGTAGTAAAAAAATGCTTTGTAGAAAAGTAATCAGGGCATTTTAATAGAAAATGACTAGAGGAAAAGTCTAGATTATAATGGGTGAATTATGCAATTTGTGAGCTGAACGACAAAGAAGAGCTAAAGAAGTGAATATCTTAAAGGAACTAGAAAGCCCTGAAGCTGACTGTTCTAGAGGATTAGATAGAGAACCAGAGTGCTGGCTTGTGGGGAGCTGGGGGAGAGAGTACAGGTTGAGAGGTGTTCTAGGACCACTTCAGGTAGTCCTCTGTAGACTGTCTTAAGAAATTTAGTGTTCGTTCCAATTACAGTGGATTCTTTCAAGCAGACAAGTATCCAGATTTAATTTGTGAAGGAAAAAAAAAAATCACTCACTCTTAGGTGGAAAATGAACTGTAAGGAAGAAAGTTTGGAAGCAGAGAGACTAGTGTTTAGTCTACTTCTGACAAGTATCCAGATTTAATTTGTGATGGAAAAAAAAATCACTCACTCTTAGGTGGAAAATGAACTGTAGGGAAGAAAGTTTGGAAGCAGAGAGACTAGTGTTTAGTCTACTTCTGACTAGAAATGATAAGAGCTTAAAATGAGGGAGTATCAATGGTTTTCTTCACAGTAGAAGAAAGACGGTTTGAAAAAATACTGAGTAGAATCCATAGGAATTGTGTACAGATTATATATGTAAGAGTCCATATGATTCTCCGATTTTTGGCTTGAATGATTGGGTGAAATGCAACACCCTTCCCTGTGATAGAGAAAACATGAGGAGGAAGTTTGCATTTATTTGAGAAGGAGAGGAATAGAGATGATAGAATTACTTTTGGAATTGGGTGGTTTAATTGGACATCTAAGACATCCCTTGGTCATTTGGATATAAAGAAGTGACCTGCCTTGGTAGAAAAACATGTATTTGTAATCAGACTAAGATTTCAATCATGGCTTTGTAGTTTACAAGCGGTGAAAACTTAAGTAACTCAAATTATCTGATCCTCAACATTTTTTCCCATTATAGCAAATTATTAATACCAAAATATTGAGTTGATTTGGATTATACAGTGCTTTACCCTTAGTTGGCATTTGGAAGTTGTTTTATCATGATCATTATCATATGTGGTCTGGACAGTGGGAGAAAATTTATGTCATTTGGGGAGATATTGGCATATAGTTTTCTTTTTTAAAAAATCTATGGATTTGAATGAGATATAATGTAAAAACTAAGGGGGAAATCGTATTATGGAAGGAAAGACACATATCCAAAAAGGCAACTAAATGATGTTGGTAAAGTTGATGCTGAATAGGAAAGGAATCTTGTGAAGGAGAGGCTGGGAAAGAAACCAGAAAGGAGGGGAAATGAGAGAGGGGCATTTGAGAAGGAAACTGCAGTCAGTTGTTGCAGAGAAGGTAAGAAAGGAGTAGAAAAGTATCAGTGGGATATAATAATAATGGTGGACATTATAGATCTTGTCAAGAGTTGTTTCACTGGGTATAGAAACCTTGGAGGAGGGGGGACATTTTTCCATTCAGAGAGGTGTAAAAATATAATAGTACAAGCATATTTAGTTTAGCTTGTTATTTGTAGAGACAAAGTTGAAATAAATATTTCCTGAGGACACAAAATCATGTACTTGCAATGGGGATGAAAGGATTAGGGTAAGGTGTGTGATAAAAGAGATGATAGTTGGAACGACTTCTGAGGGTAACAACTTCTCCAAAATCACATGCTAACAAGAGCAGTAGAAATCCTAAAGGACTATTGGAAAACGTTTGTTTACATTAAAAAATATATATATCTGGCAATATATTCTTGTTATTAACAGTAAGAATATGATATTAAGGTACATTAAAATTAAATGTATTTCAGTATCTTCTGTATACAATACATTGTGGTTCACGCATGTTTCCCAAAAGTGATCTACTCCAAAAGAAAGACTATTTTTATACATTTCTGATCCAGAAGACTTGCTGTTTTATTAAGTTGTGTACAAGGAATTGTTAGCTTAGATGATTATGCTCAATTAAGTATAATGAATATAATTAATGCAGTTGATGTTTTAGGTTCTTGAGTTAATAGTGCCATTAAATGCTGCTGTTTCTGTTGTGGTATTAATTATTATAATAAAACAGCAAACTTTGAAATCATAGGGAAGCTGATTTTGACTACTCTTTTATAGCAAGTTTATACAGACATTTTTATATATATACATGGGCATTATTTAAATAACAGATCATAACTTAAATATGCAATGATTATTTGTCAATACATTAACCACTTTAAAACACTTAGTTTTATCTATTTAAAAAAAAAGTAGTTTTCAAATTGAAATATGAGTATCAAATTATAATTGGAAGATGAGTATATATGCCATTTAATTATCTGAAATAAGAAAATATACATTTATTTCCTATACAAATTTGTTAAGCATCTTCAATATGCCAAATATTTTAAGTAAGGTTATTTTTCCTTATTAAATTCTTTAATATTTTACTTTTATATAAAAATAATTTCCATAATATTAGCCATCAATAACAATGCACAATAAAATTTTAATAATAAGTGTAATTTGTTTTCGCATCTACTTGTTCTATAGGTGATGTTAATGAATATTTAAATACTGATAAACTAAAATCCTTCGTATAGCTTGAAGCAGTGCTGTAAAAAGCACATGATCTATATTTCTTGGATTATTTATAGTATAAAGGGCATAATTAAATAAAATGGGTTTTTTTGTGGTACGCGGGCCTCTCCCGCCGTGGAGCACAGGCTCCGGATGTGCAGGCCCAGCGGCCACGGCCCACGGGCCCAGCCACCCCACGGCACACGGGACCCTCCCGGACCGGGGCACAAACTCGAGCCCCCTGCATCGGCAGGCGGACTCCCAACCACTGCACCACCAGGGAAGCCCAAATAAAATGTTTTTAACATAAGTTAGAAATCTATCATTGATTCTAAGCTATAGTTGTATTATATCACATTGGAAAAATGTGAAGGAATTCTTATAAAATTATTTTTTATGTATGTCCTCATTTTGGATATGAACATGCATAATTCCATGTGCTTTTTTTCCTGTCATTTTAGTCACATAAGTCTTGCCACGTGGCTTCTGTTATTTGTGTTAGCTGAAAGTTCCTATTTATAAATGTTTTGAAAGAATAAGACACCCCATTAATATTTATTTACTTAACTTTAAAAAGCATTTTACACCATTTTTCTAGTAGTAAACATTTGTAACTTTCTTTTTTCTTTAATACTGCATTTTTTCTTGTTGTTTGAAGTTTTAAGTGGTATTTTAGCATCCTACTTCACAATTTATTTTCTGTAAAATGGAGATGACCCTCCTCTGTGTTGGCTGTTGAGAGTGATCTGGAGTTCCTTTATCAACACATAAACCTTTCTCTGTTGGGGAAAAGGTGCTGTTTCTTTTATCTATTTATTTATTTTCTCAGCAAAAATAGATGAAGATTAAATATGGGTGAGATAACCTTAATTGACAAGACTTTTCGTGCAATATTTTGAAAAGGAACTGTGTCTGGAGTCATTTAACCTCATTGATATTTATGACCCAGTTCTGTCTGAATTCTTTACCCAAAAAGCACTTCTCAATATTCTTTCACATAAAACAAAAGGGTTAGACCAAATTTGTATTTTCAGACTATGCTCTTTCAGTTCAGGGCCACTGCACATTGTTGTGTTCTGTGTAAATGCAGATGGGTGCCACTGGCAACTGAATCTGCTCACAGGACCTGGGTTCTGAGTGTAACTCAGAGGGGAGCAGATAATAGGCCCAAGTAGTTAAGTTTCAGAACTCCAAGCTTCAGATTCAATCAGAAAAGATATAAATGTTATACTTGGTAGAAATGACCAATTGCTTGAATTTACTCACTTGTAAAAACCCATCTAGGCTTTTTTCTATGTGTGAGTGTAAAAATAATTAAAATTATTGACAAATTTTTTGTTTGTTTAATACTATTCAAGTTTTTATTTTTTCTTAAATCACTTTTGGCAAGTTATTTTAACATTTTTAAATTCTATTTAAAATTTCAACAAAGATTTATGCAGTTTTTTCTATTTAATATCTGCAGTATCTGTATCTATATCTGTATTTTAATTTATGATATGTATGTTCATATGTATGATAAAGATATGTTCTCTTTAGGTTCTTCATTGATATTGTCAGAGAGTTGTCAAATTTATTTGGTTTTAAATATTCAATTTTTTTCTTGCTGAATATCTTTACTGTATATTATCTTATTTAAAAATATTATTTATATTTTATTCTTTATTTTTATCTCATTAAGTAGTATTCTTATATTTCTTCTATTCTTCTTTGTGCTTCATTTGTATTTCCTCTGATTTGTTTTCTAACTTTCTAACTTTAATTTTATATATTTAATATAAGAAGATTATATAAATTTCCTTCTATGTCTAAATTTATGTTCATTCTCCAAGTTTTCATAAATATTATTGACACTTTTGATTTCTTCTTTGGCTAGTAGATGGGAATTTTTTAAAGTTTACATCATTATTTTTCAACATAATTACATAGTTGCACAGTGCTCAGAAAATGTATTGTGTTTGATGCAGCATTTTTGAAATTTATGACACAACACATCATTGATTTTCTCAACTGTCATATATACTGTAGCACTGGTATGTTTTCTATTTAGATGCATGAAAAAATACACACACAAACAGATTGAATAAAGTATGCTAATTGTTTTCTTAAAATCTCCCACATATTACAATATTGATAATCTATAAATATTATATCTTCTTGATATATTTAATATTTATAAATGGATGACTAACATAAATGTATACTTTGTGGAATTGTTTATTTTTATTACAATATTTTTAAATTTTAAATTTTCTTATTTTTGTTTGAATTGATTATTAATAGATTCTATGTTATTAGATTGAAAATACAGAAGTTTTATATCATCTCGTGGAATTGAGCCTTCTATCACTATGTAACAAAACTCTTCTATTTTTGACTATTTTTGACAAATATATACCAACTTTAATTTGATTCACATTGTCCTTCTATTTTTTTGTCCCTGCCCACATCTTTGTTTCTAGACATGTATGTATATACATGTATCTACATATTTATATTATATTTATATGTGTGTAGAAAAAGAGGTACATACATATACTCACAGAGACACACACACATATATATGCATAGGTGTACATACACATACATATGGGTATTTTATTGAGGTATAATTTTATACAATGAAATAAACAACTCTTTAAGTGTATGGCTTAAATACATGTAAATTTTTACATATGTATCATATGTAACAACCAACCAAATAAAGACAGAATGTTTCTTTTATTGCAGAATGTTATTACATGTATCAGTAAGTTGGTCTTTTTTTAATTATTATTTTTACTGCTTGGTATTCCTTTGTAGGAATATAACCCAATAGGTTTCTTTCTCCATTTTCCATGTTGTGGACATTTGTGTTGTTCCTAGACTTTGGCTACAATGAATAACGGGGCTGTAAACCTTGTTGTACAAGCATTTTTCTGATCATCATTCTTCTTTTCTATAGAAGTAGAATTGCTGGATCATGGTACATATGTATTTTTAACTTTAGTAGCAACTTCCAAAAAGTTTCAAATGTGTACGTGTCTGTTTAACAACTTTAAGATTTATTTTATATACAATATTCATTTTTATTGTGTATAATTTAATGATTTGAAATATGAATTTAATGATTTGAAATATGAAACTATAACCACAATCAAGAGAATAGACATATCTATCTCATTTTCTTCCCCTCAAAAATGTTTTCTTGACCCTTTTGCAATCTCATTTCCACAACCTTGCCCCACCCAATCCCACTGTATTATACAAAAGTTTCTGTTTTATTTTTAATTTTACATAGAGTAATACAATATGTATTTTTAAAAAATCTTGTTTCTTTCACCAGCATAATTGTTTTGAGATACATCCACGTCATTGTGTTTGTCCATGGTTCACTTCTTTGTATTCCTGAGTAAAGTTCCATTACAGGGAAACACAATTTGTTTATCCATTTAACCATTGACAAGCATTTGGGTTGTTTCCAGTTTTGGGCTACTGCAAATAAGGCTGTTATGTATATTCATGTGAAAGTATTTGTGCAGACTTATGCTTTCATTTCCCTTGGGTAAATAGATAATAGTGAGATGTCTGTGTTATATGGTAGGTGTATGTTTAACTTTTTAAGAAACTATAGACAAATACCGTATGCTAACACATATATATGGAATTTAAGAAAAAAAAAATGTCATGAAGAACCTAGGGGTAAAACAGGAATAAAGACACAGACCTACTGAGAATGGACTTGAGGATATGGGGAGGGGGAAGGGTAAGCTGTGACAAAGCGAAAGAGAGGCATGGACATATATACACTACCAAACGTAAGGTAGATAGATAGTGGGAAGCAGCCACATAGCACAGGGAGATCAGCTCGGTGTTTTGTGACCGCCTGGAGGGGTGGAATAGGGAGGGTGGGAGGGAGGGAGACGCAAGAGGGAAGGGATGTGGGAACAGATGTATATGTATGACTGATTCACTTTGTTATAAAGAAGAAACTAATAAAAAAAAAAGAAACTATAGAATTGTTTTCCAAGGTGAGTGTACTATTTTAAATTCTTAACAGAAGTATTTGAGAGTTACAGTTGCTCCACATTTTTGATAATACTGGTATGATCAAACTTTTAAATTTTAAACATGTTAATAGTTGTACAGTAGTATCTCATGATTTTAATTTGTGTTTCCCTAATGACTAATTCCAGTATGGTTTTAGTATTTTGGTATTTTATGGTTTTAGTATTTATTTTAGTATTTTATACCAGTAATGTGTAAGAATTTTATTTGGGATTGTAAATAGTTTTGATTATCCTATTTGGGTGAGTGTCTAGTTGTTTTTGACTGGTTTAATTTGCATTTTTCTGAGGAGTAATGATGTTTAACAACTTTTCATAGGCTTAAAATCTATTTGAATATTCTACTTTAGGAAATAATTTAAATCTTTTACTTGTTTTTTCTTATTAATAGTTATATATTTTTAATATGAAATCCTTGGCAGATATTTGAATTGCAGATATTCTCTTTCATTCTTTGGCTTACCATTTTACTGTCTTAGTAGTGTCTTTAATAAGTAGATTTTTAATAATTTTGGTAAAGTCAAATTTGTCATTTTTTCCTAGATACCTTTTTGTGTTCTATTTAAGACATCTTTGCCTAACACAATATCATGAATATATTCTCAAATATTTCCTTCTGGAATCTTTATAGTTTAACTTCATATTTAGGTTTATGATTCATCTTGAATTAATCTTAGAATGTTAGGAGTTAAGGGTCAGGTAAATGTGTTTCATTCTGGATTTCCAGTTGCTGCAGCACCATTTGTTGAGAGTATGTTCCTTCCCCCATTAAATTGTTAGGATGCCTTTATCCAGTGGCTGTAGTGGTGAGGGTCTACTTCTGTGCTCTCTGTTTACTCATGTGAATACCACACAGTCTTAATTAATGTAACTATATAGTAATTTTTCAAGTGACATAGTGTCCATGTTCATATAAATCTAAATGTATACTGAATTATTCAAATTGTCTTTTTTTCCTTTTTGTGAGTTTCATTAATTTGCCTTTTTCCAGACATGGTTATTTTATTTAAATTGTCAAATACATTGGTATAGTGATGCTTATAATATCATGTTAATCTTTTTAGAATTTGTAATGATGTTTGCCTTTTTTAACTAATTCGTAAATTTTTTTATCCTATTTTATTTTCCTGATCAGTCTTGACAGGGAGTTACTTTTTCAAAAAAAAATGAACTTTTGATTTACTCATTTCATGTATTTTAAATGCTTTCTATTCTATTGAATTCTTCCCTTATATTTATAATTTTGTTCCTTCTAATATTTGTGAGAAGAATTTGCTCTTTTTGGTCTGGTTTTCTGAGACAGTTCTTATCATTGATTTTAATCTGACTTCTTTTGTAATACGTAATTTAACGTGGCAGATCACTAAGAGCAGTGCTTTAGATGCTTACCACAAACTCAACTGGTTGTATCATTCAGTGATTATCATTCAGGCCAAAGGTTTTGGATTTTATTGAGAATTGCTTAATGAGTCAGTATACTGTCTACGTTGGTGACTGTTTCACATATACTTGAGCACAGTATGTTTTTTGAAGTTGTTGGAAATGGTGTTCTATATATACAAATTAACTCGTTTATTCAAATTTGTTCAAATCTTCTATAACCTCAAGTCTTGTTAAATCTTCCATAACTTCACTAATTTTTTCCCTCTACTTGGATCTATCAATTATTGAATGAGGATTGTTATCATCAAATATGACTGTGAATTTGACTTCTCCATTTAGTCTTATTTCTTCACATATACTGATTCTATATTATTAGATACATTCATATTTAAGGTTGTTGAGTTGGCTCTTTTATTATTATAAAATGTCTTTATTCATCTCTGGTAATGTTCTTTGTATTATGGCTTACTTTGTTATTAATACATCGATAACAGCCTTATTAGCCTTAGTGTATGTCCAAACTCGTGTGTCACCCACGTGGTTGCAGTAACACCCCTCTCTCATCTGGCTCCAATGGCCATATTAGGGGATACTATGTCGAGGGGGAGTGTCACAGAGAAGGAAAAGGAAAATAACTGAGCTTCCTATTTGAATGGGTTGGCTCAGTATTTTGCTACAAGCCAAAAAATTGACAGCACCTGCTTTCCAGCCATTTAAGGGTGGCCTTGAAAGACAGTAGCAAGAGAAAATCTTTTAAATGGACCAAACAGTGAGTGATGCACCTGGTCTTCCACTTATGATGGAATACATACTGATCAAGGTAAGGATGTTTGTGGACTTATGGACAGTGGCAGATGGCCTGGCTGGCTATTTAAGTACATGAGAGGAAAAATCTGGGAAAGAGAAGACAGTGGGGCCTGAGGTAGACTTGTAAATGGATATATCAGAAGTGGCATGAGTGTGAAGATCTTTGTATCTCATTTTAATGACCACCAGGAAGTATCCATTGTGAAAAACTATTGAACGACCAAGTACAGTCAACTTTGTTGCATTACCAACTACATGGTGGCACATTGGCTACATTGTGAACCTTCTATCCTGGAAGGGTAAGTGATTTATTCTTATAGGAATAGATACCTACTCCAGTTATGAGTCTGCCTTTCCTGCACATAAAGCCTCAGTCATCATCATTATCTGGAGTTTACAGCCTGCTAAATCCATAGGTATGAGATCCCACATAGTACATAATCTGACAGAAGGTCCCAGTTCACAGCAAAGAAGATACAAAAGTGGGTCAATGACCATGGAAGACACTAATTACATTTCTTTTTGTATCATACAGAAGCTGATGGCCCGAGAAAATAGATGGCCAGCTAAAGTACAGCTGATGTGTCATCTCAGAAGCTGTATGCCATCTAGGATGGTAGTATTTACACTGAATTAGACACCCCCATTTGATGCTGTGTCTGCAATAAAAACCAGGGAACTAGGAGGTAGAAGCAAGTGTGATAGTGAATTTTATATGTCAACTTGACTGAGTCAGGGTGTCCAGATATTTGATTAAACATTATTCTAGATGTTTCTGTGAGTGTATTTTTGGGTGAGATTTACTTTTAAATCAGTGGACCTTGAGTAAAGCAAATTGCTCTGCAGAATATAGGTGGGCCTTATTCAATAAGCTGAAGGTCTGAATAGAACAAAAGGCTGACCTCCCTGGAGTAAGAGGAAATTTTGCCAGAAGACTGCCATTGGTCTTTATCTGCAACATCAGCTCTTCCTGGTTCACCAGCAGACTGCCTTTGAACTCAAACTGCAAGTCCTTCCTCACTCTTTGGGCTGCAAGCTTTCCCCATCAGATTTTGTACTTGTCAAGCCTCCACAATTGATTGAGTCAAATTTTTAAAATAAATCTCTTTCTCTACATACACACATCCTATTGGTTTTGTTTCTCTGGAGAATTCTGCCTAATATAGTAAGCATAGGCCTAACTACCATCACCCAAATGATCCACTGGAAGAATCTGAGTTCTTATCTCCTTAACTTTCGCTCTAAGTATTTAGAGGTCTTTGTCCCAAAGAGGGTGCACTCTTGCCAGGAGACACAGCCATGGGCCAATTAATCTTCAAGCTACAGTTGACACCAAGGTACACTTGAAGCCATGTGTCCAGGTACCAGAAGGAAAGAAGAATCATCATCTTGACAATAGTACTTCACTCTAATCAGAAGGAGGAGGTAGAACTACTCTTACACAATGGCAGAGAGAGGAGTACGAGTGGAACTCAAGTGATCTACATGAGTGCCTCCTGGTAGTTTTGTTCCCAGTTGTGACTGTGAATGGACAAGTGTAGCAACCATATCTTGAGAATAGTATGATTACTGTAGGCTCAGAACCACCACGAATGAGGAATTAAACCACAGCACCAGATAAACCACAAAAATTAGCATGGAGAGGCTATGAATTCCAGTTGCAGCCCTAGACCAATTGCATGGTGGACTATAGTTAATTTCACTAACATTTATCTACTGAGTTTCCCCTGAATAGGAGGATCTCTGGTACATTGGAGGACCCAGTCCCTGAACATGTATGGACAAATGGATCTGAGTAGTACAAGGCATGGGCAGTGGCAAACGTGGAAGGCATCAAAAGATACCAGTTCTATGAGATCAGTGCCACTCATGACCTCATTCAACCTTGATTACTTCGTTAGAGTCCACCATCTCCAAATACAGCCATGATGAGGTTTGGGGATTCAATATTGAATTTGTGGGGCAGGGCACAAACATTCAGTCCATATCACTTACATTTTAAACTCAGTTTAGTATTGCTCCTGAAAGACCCAAGTCTTGGAGAGTCTTGAAGCCTGATCTGATCCCCATGCACAGAATGAAAAAGTACCCACCTCTTTGAGGAAAGAAGCACTGATACCTGCAAACTGAGGTATGCTCTTCTTTCTATGCATTTGGTTTGTTTAGACATCTTTGCATTCACAGTTCGCAAGTTCACACTGATATTTTCATTCATATATAGGAACTGATATTTTAAAATCATATAAATATTATATAATATGTTAAGTATACATTATATAATAAAGATTTAAATCATTTATAAAGTAAAAAATGTAAATATGAATTTATAATGTACTAATTATGTGTTATAACATATAATATATAAATGATTTTTTAAATTTACCAGCTCCTTTTTTCTTAGTGATTATTTCAGTCCTTTATATACTGTTTATGTGGCTCTGTTTTTGCAGGTATTTTTTTAAACTGCATGCATTCAACTCAGACTCATCTAGAACATTTCCATTCCCATGTATTGCAGCTACTAATATATTTAGATTAGTTTTTAACTTTTTTTGTTTGTTTTCTTCATCCTATTTTATTTTATTTTGCTTTATTTTACTCTTTCCTAGCTTTCTTTAGATCTGATTAAAGCTCTTCTTCTCTTCATTAAATTTTTCACCTCCTGGTTTAAAATATATATTTTCTGCATCTCTTCTAGGTTAAAAGTTAGTCATTAATACTTTAATCATGTATACTTGAGTTAAAATCTATAGTCAGTTAATTTTTTCACATGCTATGCAAAAAGCAAAAAAAAAAATCAATAAATTATAATTACTGCCTCCCCAATTTACATTTTACTATGTCTAGTAATTTAGCTCTAGTGTCTCTAATGAACTGTGTTTAGGCATGCTCTATGTTTATTTATATAAAAAATCTTTAATTGCCCACATTTTGAAAAACAGCTCAGTACAGTTACATTCCTATGGTTTAAAGTGGTTTCCTCTCAACATTTTTATTCCATTTTCTTTTGACTTCCATTGTTGTTCTGGAGAAATCAGTTATCATTGAATTCTTCTTCCAATTGTAGAAAACGTTTTTTCTCCATAGCTGCTTTGTGACTTTCTCTTTACCTTCACTGTTTAACTGTGGTTTAACATTTAAGTGACTAGGAATGGATTTATTTTTATTTATTCTGCTTCAGTTTCTTTAGACTTTCTGAATTTGAAGAATGGTGAATTTTATTAATTGACTCTGCTCATTATTTTTTATCTATTCCTATAAACTCTATGACAAAGACCTTGGATATTCTATTTTTTTTCAATTTATCTCACTCTGTATTATGTGTTTTTCATATAGTGGTTTCTCTGTGCTCCATTCTGTATACTTTCTTTGTTTCTAGTTTCAATTTTATTAATTCCTATTTTAGCTCTTGTCTAATTTGAAGTTTAACATCACCATTACATAGAATTTGTGTGTTTATATGTGTTTGTTCATTGTCTCTATAATTTCCATTTTACTAAATGTCAAGGCTGCCTAACCATTTATAATAGTTTAGGGTTGTCAATTTTTACTTTGCTTTCCTTACTTTACTTCTTTAAACATAGAAATATAATAGTTTTGCATTTTTAGGAAAACATATTTAAGTTTGGGAGTACCTGTGGAGTTGGTTCTGTTGTTAGTTATTACAGATGACTCTTACTAATGGAAGCTTTTTCCTTATTTATTTTGTAATTTTGGATTGTGAGTTCATCACTGTTGTCATTCTGTCTGTGGTAATTCTTGAGGATGAATTGCATGGCTGTTCTTACAGAAGAAATTGTATTTGATCTTATCAGGTTCCTGGGAGCACTGCAAGCCCAGTTCCTCTTAAATTTTAAAACCTTGAGTTAGCACTGTAAATTCGGACTGAAACCTGTTACTACACCATTGTTAAAGTGCCAATTATATCTCAGAAGGGATTTATTTATTTATTTATTTATTTATTTATTTATTTAACATCTCCAAATACCAAAGCAGGTTTAGAATTTTCTTTCTGGTCTGCTTTTCTTTGGTGCAGTTTTATTTCTTTCTTACCTTTTTTCAGGTATTTATTTCATCGTAAGATTAACTTTGTGTGTGGTATTCTCCAGTCCATATCCTTACCTTTCACAAGTTCCTGATCTTTATGTGGAAAAGAGCTAATACCTGGGTTTTTTCTATTCTGTGATGGCATCTGGCAACTTCATTGCTTACAACGTTTCTAGAACCACATTTCATTATCTTCCCTGGCCTCTGTTAATTTTCTTCAGATCTATATATATCTGAAAGCATATTAAATTATTTTACCTAGCATTTTATATTTGCCATAATTAGGTTTTCACATCAGACCTCATCTGAATAGTGTTGATGCTATAACATTTTTAATAGCACTGGAATATATAATTTTAATGTCCGTTCTAATGCCCTGCAATTTATGATGCTTTCACTTTTTGTAACCAGTCATTAATATATAATTAATTGTTTATGGTATAAAATAAATATTTTAAGAATCCGTGTATACATAAATAGCAAAACAAATACCAAGTCCGTACAAGGCAGCCTAAATTATTAATATGTGGATTCATTCACTATACATATTTGTTTCCCTCATCTTTACCCACCTTACCCCTAAAAACAATTATGTGTTTTTCTTATTCTGGAAGAATGCCTTATACTTTTGGCTCTGTGATACAAAATAATTCTCAAATAGTGCAATAACTCCTTAACTTGATGTCTGAACTATAAACATGAAAATCATTATAATCTGTTGAGTCTTGATAATAATATTCAATTTTTACTTTGTTAGTATGCAAATTTAACTACTTTCTGAGGAAATTAAAACATAGTATATGGAAAATTTTAAGGCATTATGTGAACTTTAATAAAAAGGCTACCAAATAGTCAATATATTAATTTAGGTGATCTTAATTATTGATCCTTATATTAAACTCAATTGAATTGTGTACAGTATTAATGATTTATGATGGCTTTGTAATATTACATTCTCATATATTGTCCAAAGAATATCAGTATTCATAGTTGAAGAAATTGCCTGTACAGCAAGTCAGAATAGTGTATATGATACTAAGATCTCCACCAGTTGGTTTTTTTAAGTATCTCATTTTCTCTTCTTTCTATTTGTCCCTACTCTTCCTTCTTCCATCTCTCTGTCATTTTTCTTCTCTTTCTCTGTTGCTTTATCTTAGTATCATCACTTGTTACCTAATGCCCTGACCACTTCAAATTCTTTTTTCTGAACTGCCAATATTTATTTTCTACCTTTACAAATCATTGCAAAAAAAGGGCCAGCAACACTTCAAGGTAACATTAAACTTTTCATAATTTAATGTTACAAGTCTGCTCGTATCCCCATAAAAATTACATACTTCTAACCCTAACTTTGAAAACTCACCTGTCTTGAATTCAAAAAGTATATTCTGAAAAATGTTTTTCTTTGTTTCCTTTATCCAAGCCCTAGTCCCATAGAGGTGCTTTATATTATTATTGGCACTGTTGTCTGAATGTTTGTGTCCTCCTCAGATTCATATGTTGAAAAAACCCATTGCCCAAAGTGATGATATTAGGAGGTGGGGCCTTTGGAAAGTGACTGGGTCATGAGGGTGGAGTCTCCATGATTGGGGTTAGTGCCCTTACAAAAGAGACCTCACAGAGATTTTCTTGTTCACTCCATCATGTGAGGGCACAGCAAAAAAGTGCCAACTGTGAACATGAAAGCAATCTCCCACCAGATACTGAATCTGCCAGCATTTTGATCTTGGACCTCCTATCTTCAAGAACTGTGAGCATTCAGTTTTTCTTGTTTATAAGCCACCCAGTCTATGGTATTTTGCTAAGGCAGCCTGAATGGACACAAGCAATCAGATACAATTGTTTAATGCTTTCTCTAATTTCTATTCTTTATCTTAGCCATCATGGGTACAAATATTTGCCTATGCTAATAAAAAAACATGAAATTATTTACTTAAAACTAATATTTGAATAGCACCTTAAAACTTATAAAACAATTTCATATATATTATTTTAACTTTGTATGGCAGATAGAATTATCTGCATTTTATGGATGGAGAAACTGACAATGAAAAGGTTAGATGATTTACCTAAGAAAATAAAAAAGGAAATTTCAAAGTTTATTGGAGTTGTATTTACCTAGAACAGTTCCTGGTCTACTTCAGATTATTAATAAATGCTTGCTGCATGAATAAAATAATAAGGCAGGAGTAGGTTTATATCAAACTCTTGTTAGCTATGTGATTTTGCACAATTTCCTTGAGCATTCTGAACCTCAAATGTCTGAAAATTGAAAATAATAGTTTCTTTTTAAGAGAGTTATTGTGATCATGAAATAGAATAGCATATATGACATAATTAACAGTATGTCAGTTAATTTAGCTTTCTTCCTCTTTTATCTAGAGTCATAGATTTTAGCATTCCAGGACATGGAAAATCTGTAGAATTCTGGAGTCTATCCTTTACCTAAACCAGGCATTTTTCTTCTCTACTACATTCTTTTTTTTTTTTTAATCTCTGCAAATTGTGTTACTTATCACCTTCAAAGTGAAGACAAAATATGGAACATTTGGTAGTAAAATGTGTCTACATTTACATTTATGCAGATTGTACATATTTATTTATTTTAATATCCATTTCCATGAAATGGCTATGACAAATTAAGTCTAAAGCTTAGTGTCTTAATTAAATTTAAAAACTAAAATTCATTAAAAAATTGACCTATTTAGCAACCACGTAAAACCACATAAAAATTCATATTCCACACAATAGTCATATTCTTAAAATGGAATTGGAGACAATCACAAGAGAAAATAAACTGCAGAGGTATTTCCCCCCTAAGATCCAACTGGAGGACTATTGAAATCTCTCCAGAAAATGTGTTCCTCTTCCATTATCACTAGCATTTACCGAAACATATCTTATTCTGCGAGGCAGACATATTTGATAGTTTATATAGAAAGACTGCTGAAGACCATTAATTTCAAGAATCCTATTCCCTTGCTTGAGCCTTCTTATCCAATTATTTTTTTACCTGTATACTTAACACAGATTGAATATCAGACTCAGACCCATGCTGAACAGTTGAAATCTTTTCCTGATGATTTACTTTGTAGTTCAGATTTCTGAAAGCTGACCGCCAGCTCGTGTTGTGTAAGAAGTATCTTGCCTCACCTCTAGAGGATGACTTGGTTTTCTGCACAACATTGTTACATCTGTTAGCTTGTACAGATTGAACATACCCTTGCAAAAATCCCTGGTTGGGTACCTAGTGCCAGACTAAAAAATTGTCTACCTCTCAAATATGTCTCCATCTCAAACTTAAATTTATTAATCAACTTGTTAATAGTACTGGCTAGATCTAATCTTTGCCATGTATCTTCAAGCACTTGTTATATGCTATATATACATCCTTGCATACATTATTGAACTGCCTTGGCTGAGAAAGGCATTCTTCAGTCTCTTCTTTAATACTTATTATTATGTGGCATATACTGGCTAGACATTGGAGATACAGAAATACAGACATTGTTCTTTCCTGAATGTGCTAATGAATGTGCTAATGAATAACAAACTCTTAAAGACTTTTTATTTTCATTTTTTGATCCCTTAAGTGTTTGGGTATAAAAACCATATGTTCAGACATACTTGTGACTTTTATAAAAAAGACAGGTCATGTATCCTCTAGAAATTGCCTATTAACTTGGATATTTACAATAGAAGAAAATGATTTGCATAAATAACCAGGAACCGAGATGAACTGTACTTTTTGCATGGTTCTCATTCCATAAATGGTTCATTCTCGTACAGCTGAATTAATTCTAGAAGGTCAGAGCGTTGGTAAAAGATAAAATTAATCCACATTACTGATAAAATAAGAGCTTAACTTGCTTAATCATAAGACACTGGAACACTTTAATGCTGTGAACTCACACAGGAAAGTTTCAGAGAGCTGCTATCGTCCATCCCATGCTTAAGACTGCAGAACATTGAAATCAAATGAAATAATGTCTTAGAACCAAGCATCTTAACACTTTATGTCATTAATAAAACTGAGTCAACTACTTTTCTGATGGCACTCTTAGATTACTCTTCAGAGTGAAAAGAAAATTCTCAAGATGCCTATATTTCTAGGGAAATTGTAGGTTTAATGACGTAAAGTGAGATTTCCAAAAAGTCATTATGGTACAGTGCTCATTCCATGAGCACAGGTCTACTCATCATCTCAATTACATACATTTTTGCTCTTGCTTTTCTTGGAACCAAAAAAGTTTTTTACTTTGGGAACTGAAATTTAGGCCTGTCCTCTGACACCCTCTTCTTTAGAGACAGGTGTTGCAGATGACTTCTTATCTTCTTATTGCCAAGGAAAAGACAATTATTTAATAATTCTCTTTACTATTGACAATATATTTTGAGAGATACATTTTTCTTTTTGTAATCTTCATCCTTTGCCTCTTAATATTTCTGTACTTTCTGTACCCAAATGACTTTATATTAGATATTTTCTTTAGATTTCTCAGTAAGTAACTCAAACCTGACATTTTAAACTGAGCCAAACACATTTGTTTATTAGTTAGATTTTGTGATAACAAACTACCCCATTTCCACATTGGATTATAAAAACTAATATTTCTTATTTACATTACATAAAGGGCATACATAAATTGTGTCTCTGCTAAGCTTTAAAACTTGCTTGGATGAGATCATGGTAAAATCACATCCACTCTCATTTCTTTCACCAAAACTTGTCATTTGGCTAAGCTCAAAGTCAATAAAATTGGTGTTATATTTCTACCCCTGGGCAAGTGATAAAACAGTGAGTGGAAATGCATGGCCCTATTACAGAGAGAAAGAGTGAGCAGCTAAGAGCATTAATTCAATCTACCATAATGTCTTCAACCTGATCCTTTCCCTAAATGCCCACCTTGTTGATCATGCTTTTGACCATGATATATTAAATTTGGTATTGCTCCTGAACTCCTGTTTATTTCTCAGCAAACACAATTAATTGACCACCAAAGATTTCATGATGCCATCTTTTCAAGGTCCACTACTATTTCTTTATCTGATTGCAACCTCCTAAGTTCTAGCCATCATTATCATTTATCATTTGAGTATTTTCCACCATTTCCTTTCTAAATTGACTGATTTAAGATGTTCTTTAAGTCCCTTTTCACACTGAATGAAATTTTCATTTCAAAAAATGTATTATGGGATATAATTCCTCAATTTAATATTTTCTGTGGTTCCTATGACTTTGTGGATAAAGTCTTTAAGCCAGAACATAATGACCTTCTGGGACTTTTTTGACATGAAGCTGACTTAGTGGTCGGGCCAAGTTTCCAACTTTCCCACTCTATCATGCTATATTTCGGCTAATTCAACATCGTTGTTTCTCAGATAGTACTTTCGCTTTGAAGTGGTTTTCTTTCCTTTGTCTACTCTGTTTCCTTCTAAAAGGTGCTGATATAACATCATACCCAGGGATGATTTCAAGGCTATCCCCATAACAACCACAGGTTGTTGTTTAAGTGGTCTCCACTGTGGTCAGTATAGGTCAAGTATAGGTAAGTATAGGTCAAGAAAACCACCTGGGACTAGTAGGCAACTCCTCACTCCCCAGGGGAGAAGATTGGCTTATATACTTCTTGCAACAAAAAGTTCTGAGCCCTTGAAACCTAGGCGCCTCTGCTGTGGCATGACCCACCTTGTGTAGGGTCTCCATTTGGGCCCATTTTTTCTCCTTGGGATGCTGGCTGGGAAAAGACTGTATTACCACACTGATGATCCTGCTGTTTGTTTTGCTGTGGGTGATTACCCAGTTTGCTGGATCCCTGGAGTTTTAGTGCTCTGGAGCTGTGGGAAACTTACCTGCTAGCTTCTTAGTCATCTTAACTACTAGCAGGTTGGGATTGTTCCCTGACAGATTTCCCGTCTTTCTAGTTCATTGTTTCTCATATTCAAAGATAACCATAATCTCAATGTTTGATATTTTCTTTTATCATTTAACAGAGGAAACCACCATATGCAATATAAAACATAAGGACTACAATAAATAATACTTTGATTGCAACTGCTGATTTGCAGAGCTTCTTAAACCTGGATTTAGTATTCAAAGGTGTCCTTCTTTGGGCTTCCCTGGTGGCGCAGTGGTTGAGAGTCTGCCTGCCTATGCAGGGAACACGAGTTCGTGCCCTGGTCCGGGAAGATCCCACATGCCGCGGAGCAGCTGGGCCCGTGAGCCATGGCCACTGAGCCTGTGTGTCTGGAGCCTGTGCTCCGCAATGGGAGAGGCCACAACAGTGAGAGGGCCACATACAGCAAAAAAAAAAAAAAAAAAAAAAAAAAGGTGTCCTTCTTTTAGATTTTTATAATCTTTAGTTTTTCATAATTTGAAGTTGTGCTTCATTATGTCATTAAAACCTATTCAGTATAGTCATTGACATGATTAATCTGACTTTTATCCATTTGAGCCGAAATAATCATTCTAATGTACCTAGGAAAGTTGGAACTCGATCAAGATAAGCTTATATAGTTTTCTTAAAATAAACTGTTTCTTTAGATATCAGTTAAGTCTATAAGAGCCTTTGTTTCCACTGTTTCTCTTTATCTTATGTTTCTGCTTCTTCCATGTCTATAAACCAGCATTTCTTTAGGTGAACCACTCAGAGGTGTTTTATGATCAAATATGTTTTTATTGCAGGACTTTTTCAAACCTTTCTAAATTCATGCTAAAAATTTAAAAGTGAGAAACATAGCATATTTTTGGTTTACTGTGAAACCCATACTTCCCACCTCCAACAGAAAAAGGTAAATAGTGACACTTTGCAAAGAATTTTTCCAAAAGAATTGTGTGCCACACCTCCTTGGTGACCCATACTGCAAATTTATAATTGCAAACAACTTGTATTTCAGAGTTCTGTATGTTATTGTGCATTGGTGGGAGGATGAGTTTCTTAGCTTGTGCAAATTTGACAACATATTTTTTTTGCTTAATTTCATTAATTTACTTAATTTGTTTTTGTTGTATAGTTACATGACTAATTATAACCAATTTTATGCTTATAAATATTTAAGAAAAACATAATAAAACAAATTTTTAACAGGGTTAGATATATTACTTGATACAGTTCATTGTTTTGCCTTCTGCCTTCATATTTAGTCTAAGAAAGCCAACCTGGCGCAGCATGTGGGATCTTCCCAGAACCGGGGCATGAACCCGTGTCCCCTGCATCGGGGGGCAGACTCTCAACCACTGTTCCACCAGGGAAGCCCTGCTCTACACTCTTTAAGACAGCCTTGTGAACCTCTCTGACATACTAAAGCTGAGGGTTTTTTTTTTGTTTTTTTTAACATTTATTGGAGTATAGTTGCTTTTCAATGGTGTGTTCGTTTCTGCTTTATAACAAAGTGAATCAGTTACACATATACATGTATCCCCATATCTCTTTCCTCTTGCATCTCCCTCCCTCCCACCCTCCCTATACCACCCCTCTAGGTGGTCACAAAACACCGAACTGATCTCCCTGTGCTATGCGGCTGCTTCCCACTAGTTATCTATTTTACATTTGGTAGTGTATATATGTCCATGCCACTCTCTCACTTTCTCACAGCTTACCCATCCCCCTCCCCATATCCTCAAGTCCATTCTCTAGTAGGTCTGTGTCTTTATTCCCATCCTGTCCCTAAGTTCTTCATGACCATTTTTTTTTCTTAGATTCCATATATATGTGTTAGCATACAGTATTTGTTTTTCTCATTCTGACTTACTTCACTCTGTATGACAGACTCTAGGTCCATCCACCTCACTACAAATAATGCAACTTTGTTTCTTTTTATGGCTGAGTAATGTTCCATTGTATATATGTGCCACATCTTCTTTATCCATTCATTTGTTGATGGGCACTTAGGTTGGTTCCATGTCCTGGCTATTGTAACTAGAGCTGCAGTGATCATTGTGGTACATGACTCTTTTTGAATTATGGTTTTCTCAGGGTATATGCCCAGTACTGGGATTGCTGGGTCGTATGGTAGTTCTATTTTTAGTTTTTAAGGAACCTCCATACTGTTCTCCATAGTGGCTATATCAATTTTCATTCCCACCAACAGTGCAAGAGGGACAACATAATTTTTTAAATGACATTTTCAATTATAACTTTCCTAAATGATCAAATGAAAGATTGATTAAATACATTGTAGACCTCAGCATTAGCACTGATTTTCTTTATCACTTCCCAAACAGGTCTTTTCATTAAATAAGCATAACTATTATTATTGTTGTTATTAATTTAATACATTTATTACTAATATAAAATATACAGTATATTGAATAAATGTTCTATTAAAGGAAGCATACAGATGTTCAGTTAAAGGAAGTATACAAATGCTCAGTTAAAGGTGTTATCTATATCTGTAGGTGAGTAACAGATCCAGAGGATTTAGCAATTTAGCAAAGTAACTAAGAAAACCCTAGATTCAAGCTGGGTCTCTCTGATGAGAAAATTGAAATTATAAACAAACACACACTGTACCACCTTTAAGAAAAATAAGGTATGTATTTGGATTAACTACAGATAATTGTGGTATTCGAAAATGAATAATATTGGCAGGAACTGTAGAACTAATAAAATTCTCACATGAACTTTTAGTTTTGAACTTCTCTTACCATTATAACAATAAGCAAATAATAGGATACATGAAATCCAGCTGTAACCAGGATTCTAAAAAGTGCGTGTCCATACATATTATTCCTTTGAGTTTTATTCAGTTTATTGCCTGGATGCTTTTCTGCATTTTAATTTCTATTTTAGTGTCTATATAAGGCAATATAATAAGAAATCATTCTGGAGAGTTAAATTTGAGTAATTAAGCAATTAAGCAAATATGGAGTCCCAACCAAAATACTTTTTAAGCATGTCTCATTATGATCTATAGACATTTCTTGTTGTTTGCATTGTAAATGGCCTTAGACATATAGATGGCATCTTGGGTATGTGAAGGAATTTGTGCTTCCACGAGCTGACCAAGCAGGCCTCTCTGTCTTGCAGCCATTGTTTCTTATTTTTATCCTAATCATACCATTTGTGATCTTTAGAGTCTGCAGGGAAAGGTGTTCCTGAGGGCACTTGAGCTTGGCAAATTAAATGAGCATTTTAAAGTGAGCAGTATTTAAAATATTTTAAATGAACATATTTAAAAATGAGCAATACTGGTTTTGGGAACATAAACTTAAAACCCAGTTTAAAGACCAGCTGGTTCCTTAGGGTGAAACTGTATACAATTATATGCTTTAAGGGATTTGATTTATCCTTCTGTAAACCTGTATCAATGTAGAAAGTGACTTGCTCTGATTTTCCTATAAAGAGAAAGTATTATAAGCATATTAATTTTAAATCAAGCCAGATAACAAGATCTACTTCTGAAAAGTGGGATTCCCAGCTTTGGGGGAAAATTACAAAGAAGGTTTCAATGAGAAAATATTACTTATCCTAAACAGAACATGTTAGTAAAATGCTTAAACCATGTAATTTATAACACTTTGATCATATTAAAATGTGGTGAAGGAGAGAAACTTTATAATCTTTGGGATATTTAGAGATTTTCTAATTAGATAAAACAAGCAATTAAGTTCACCTATAAGGGCATCCTTGGAAGGATAGATAAATTATTTTATTTTTTGTGGCTTTCACTGCACCATCTAAATTTGATTTTGCCCATTTTACTTTCCAATTAAGTTCAGAAATGGCAAGAATGTGTTGTTGCATATAAATGTCATTTATTTATTTTTTAAAGTTAGCAATGAATTATTAAGCATCTACTATTTCTGCTGTCCTATGTTCAAAGTATTGAGTGCGTAAAAGGAAATAAAACACAGCCCGTTCTCTCAAGTATTTCAAGTAAGAAAAAATTCAGTTAGCTTCTCTGTTAATTGCATAATTTCTTTGCTGGAAAACTTGTTTCGTGCCTTTAGTCATTATTTGTCTATGTTAAAAGTAGGATTTTAGAGTCTTCAGATTTTTTTTGTCATTGTTGTGACTGTGTATGGAGGAGTATTTTATGTATTGTTAGATAAAGGAAATGCATAAACATAGATTCTGTCATGCCTAAAGCAGGACTAAATCATTGTAATTCAGTGGAACAGTTTATTCCCAGTGATGAAGTGGACATTCACATGTCCAATCACAAAAGTTAGTTCACGTGTCTGGCGTACATAGTCACGTGTGTGCATCCTCTACAAGTAGTTGTACTTTTGTGTGCTTTACTGTACAGTACTTTATAGAGTACAGTAAGTACAGTATCTTTATTTCAAGCCCAGGATGTCCAGAAGCAAGTGTAAAAGCAGCTGTGATGTAGCTGGTACTGCTAAGAAGTGCCAGGAATTGGAGGCCCAGAGAAAGGATGAAAAGAGACAAGAAGAATAAGAAGTAACTGAAGAACCGAAGAGATTCACGACAGAGGAAAAGGCAAGGGAATTTTCTTTATTTGAGGAAGCACTGTGAGTTTTTGAGGCACAGGATCCGAACATAGAACAGTACTCGAAGGTTACAGCAGCCGTTCAGAATGCAGTCCAGTGCTACCGTGTCATCTATGGTGAGAAAAAAAGAGCTACTACCCAGACATCACTGGATCATTTTTTCAAGAGGGTAGATAGAACTGAATCCAGCAAGGAACCAGAACCTGTGCCATCAGCGTCAGGCGTGAGTGAAATTGCAGCTTGCCCTCCGTCCCCTATTGCTAACGATCCTTCAGCTCTGCCATCTCCCACCTCCTCTCCCTCCTCCAGTCAGTAACTTTTCTTGCCTGTTCACTAAATGCCAGCCCCTGTATGCCATTGTACTGTACCACTGTACTTTTCAAGGTCCTGTACTGTAAGATAAAAAATGTCCTCATTTTTTGTGTGTGTTTGTTTTTTTATGTATTATGTATTATTTGTGTGAAAAGTATTATAAACCTATTACAGTACAGTACTACATAGCCGATTGTGTTAGCTGGGTACCTAGGCTAACTTTGTTTGACATACGAATAAATTGGACTTACGAACGTGCTCTTGGAAAGGAACTCGTTCCTATGTAGGGGACTTACTGTATATTGAAAGTGATGAACTTCTATTATTTGCTTAAGCCATCTAAACTAGAGCATCACCAACAGCTTCAGATAATTTGGGGCAAAGTTTGACAGTACATGTTACTTTTAAAAAGTGGCACTTTGTGGGTTACCTAACGGTATGTTTCATTTGGTTTACATCTTCTGACAGCTGATATTCTTTTCCCTACTCTTCTCTACAAACAATTTAAAGTTGAGCTCCTGCCTGTATTTTGCTGTTGGAAGCCCAGCACACTAAAGTATTGGATTGTTCACCTGTGGTCTTCTTTTTATGATATCTAATCTTGAGCTATTCTAAGATTTCCGCTTACTGTGCGTAGAAGGGCAAGTGGAGTTAAGCAAAGGAAAAGAAAAGTTAGCAAAATGAGAAAAAATGTTTCTGGATGACACTATAGCACTGAAGGGTCAGTTCTATTTCCAAAGGGGGTTTAGTATTAGCTCACTGAACATTTACAATTCAGATGACAAGAAGATACTTTTAAGAGCTGATTTACTATTCTCAGGCCAGTGTTCACGCCAAGTGAGCTGAAGTAACTTCACCAGCTGAGCTAGTAAAAGGACTTAATATACTCATCTAGGATCTCCACAAGAGTGGCTTTTTGGCTGCAACAACAGGGCCTGCAGCTGTCAGCTTTCTCTGCTGTCACCAGTAGATATCACTGGAGTCAGTTAGAATGACTACACAGGATATCAGACAGACACATGCATCTTTTCGGTCTTTCATAGGCAGTTGCCCAAAGGTCACTAATCCATGACTGGAGAGAGGAAGTCTTGGCAGGGATCGACTCTTGCATTGACTGAACAGCCATAATCACTGTCCAAATGTCTTAGTGAGATCAGAGATCGGACTGATCTCTCAACACAGTGAATTGAGTTTCCTTTTAAAACTCATATGGTATAGCTTAGTATATTTAAACAGGTTAACCCTAGTCCAATGGCAACTTTCCTGTAAGTTGAAAATGATCATTAGGAAAAGGGAGAATGGAAAGGAATATGTTAAATGTTTACACTGTAACTATTTCCTAAAATAATAATAACAGTAAACTTGGTGGTGAGTTTCTTCTTTTCAGTGTTCTTCAGTAGTGAAGAACATTTGGAAATAACTGTTTAATATAAATATAAATAATTGTATAATCACAATTTTGCAATTTAAAGATTTTGGCAGGTATACAGTCTGTTCATTTTGGTTAATTATTTAATTTAAATTATATCTTAAAATGTTTCAATATTTTTTTAGATTTGTTTTAGATTCTGAGCTTTTAGAAGGCATGGGGGGCTTCCCTGGTGGCACAGTGGTTGAGAGTCCGCCTGCTGATGCAGGGGAAACGTGTTCGTGCCCTGGTCTGGGAAGATCCCACATGCCGTGGAGCGGCTGGGCCCGTGAGCCATGGCCTATGAGCCTGCGTGTACGGAGCCTGTGCTCCACAACGGGAGAGGCCACAACAGTGAGAGGCCCGCGTACCGAAAAAAAAAAAAAAAAAAAGAAGGCATGGTTAGCAGTAGCAGAGAATAAGTTTTGTATACCTGAAGTTATCTAATTATTAGAATGTAGTCAGAAATACATAGAAAGCAAGGGAATATTCAGAAAGTGATATGAAATTAATATTGTGATATAAAATTAATGAAATTAATGTCACAGTTGTATCCAATCCTTAATTCATTTCTTATCATAAGATGCTATATAGTTACTGTCAAAGTAGTTAATTCTAACACAGTCTTTTTGAGAAAACGTTCTATTCTAGGTATATAGATATGTTTATAACTACAGCACAAAAAGAAAACCACATCCAAAACATTTATAAAGCAAGTAAACTATTACTTAGGTTGTGGAAAACATGATTTTACATTTATATCTGTATAATACAAAAGGAAATGGAGTCTTAGCACTAATTTTATAATTTGGTTCAAACAATTCTCTTACCTGGATCTGTGGAAATAAGAATTTATGCAGAGTTCACATGTAACTAATTCTAGGAGAGAAAAAGACAAAATTTAGCATTTGCCTTAATTATCCTCATATTTTATTTGAAAACTCATTAGCTTATGAACATGTATTTTAGGTTGTGTTTTGTATATGCTTTATATGTATATTTCAAATGTTAGCTGTCTTCACATCCCAAGTGGTCACAAGATGGTGCAGCAAATCCAACCATCATGTTACTCTCCACTGAATGAACATTCAAAGCAAACAGTGAGGAAGGTCTTCTCACACCTCTCTCTCTCTTTTTTTTTTAATCAGAAAGAAAGTCATTCCTCTTCCTGTTTCATCTCTCTGTACAAAACTCCAGCTGGAAAAGTGCTGAGGTGTAATATCCTGGTAAGTAAGAAAGAGGAGAAACAAATTTTGCTGGTTGAGGATAAACAATGTCTGTCACACTCAATATACTTACCACAAGAAAGGACATTTTTAAATCCTTATATATAGAAGGCTGGAGTGAGAGAGCCACCCTATTTGACTTACATGTGGGCTGGTAATCCTGGAAACTAGAAATGCAGGAATGTCAGCTTTCAAATTTTGTAGGCAGTGAATAACTGGAAAATCACAAAGATAAGAAAGTCTCCTTGATGTAGAAGATAATTGCATTTAAATACCTTGGTGACAAACTATATCAGTTTGACACCTGTCTAGAAATTTTGTGTCATAATTTTGAATAACTGATATTTGTAGAGTAAAATTTTTATCAATAATAAACAGAATTGATAGGGCTTGTTTTTCAATTGTATAATGTTTAGTTTTGTGCAGTTCTCAGGAAAAAATAATGAAGCTACAAAATAGGAGTAAAATGGAACCTGGGTAAGAAAATTTTTTAAAAGTCTGATTAAGTCTGGGACTGATTTATGACTGACTAGACAAAACTATTATACTATAGGACAGGGAAAAAATACTGTCCACCCAGACACCTGTTTTCCACTTAAGATTAGGGAAAATAGAATTGGGGCTGGTATTTAGTGTCATGAAAAATCCATGCTATTTCCTTTCTATTTTGAGATTTGCTATTTGACATACTGAAATAGAAAACTGAGAGAGCAAAGGGCGGGACTTGTTTGAGGAAAAATTAGAAGTAAATCCAAGCGCTCTACAAAAGGACATGCTACTTGAAAGATTTGCATTGAACTCTTGCCAAATTCAAAGCTCTGTATAAATAACAGTTCAGTGAATGGAATATTTTTAAAAAACGGTTACCTTTCTGCTCTAATTTGTTTCTAGTAACTGGAAAAGCATTTTAGGAGAGTAAGAGCTCTCTGATAAATATCACTCTCAAAAAGTAGGGCAGGCTTTTATATGGAACTTAATCTTGAATATCTACATTGACTTCCCATAGTGTCCTGAATTCTTAAGGCAAGCATTTTTCTTGCATAACTGTATATTTCAATATTAAGTTAGATTGTTTTGGGGAAGACTGCTGTCATCTAGCTGCTGATTTATTCACTGAATATGGTATTTGAAGAAGCACCTGGCAAAACATCATGTGTAAATAGGCCCATAGCATATGCATTTGTGAGTGATGGAGATGACGAAGGCAGATTGTAACCAATCCACTCTATTGTCCTTTTTTCCTTGGAAAATACTGTCTATACTAAATCACTGAAAAAGTCTTATTCATTATTATAAGTAAGATAATAATACATAATTCACAAATGTTAAGGTGGTCTGTTTAGATAGCATAAAATAATGAAGGTACAAAATATGTAGCTTTCCTTGAATTACTACATCTCACTAACTAATGAAGAATTTTAAAAGCACTTGATTATCTCAATACAGTGTGGATATATACTGATTAATCTATGAAAATAGAAAGAAACAAAAATAAACAAAATGTTCCAGGAAGTGGTTCCTATAAATCTTATATGGGAACAAGGAATCTATTGAGATTAATTTTACTACTTTTATTCTCCATTTCAATTAAAAATCTTTTTCCAACACAATTTTTTTTAACCAGGCTATTCTTTTTTCTTTTTTTTTTTAACATCTTTATTGGAGTATAATTGCTTTACAATGGTGTGTTAGTTTCTACTGTATAACAAAGTGGATCAGCTATACATATACCTATATCCCCATATCTCCTCCCTCTTGCGTCTCCCTCCCACCCTCCCTATCCCACCCCTCTAGGTGGTCACAAAACACCGAGCTGATCTCCCTGTGCTATGTGGCTGCTTACTACTAGTTATCTGTTTTACTTTTGGTAGTGTATACCTGGCTATTCTTAAAAGCTTTGTCCTTTCGTTTTTTAAAATATATATTTATTGAGTACCGACTCTACGCTAGAATTTTTTTTAAGTACTGGAGATGTCCAGTTCATGCTTGTCTCTCCTGATGTCTCATCCAATGAAATTGTATCCTTTTAGTGTCCTGACTTAGTCATATCCTGTAGTTCTCGATACACTATCTTGCCTTAGTATGTGTTTCTTGTATATTCTCTGATACAGAAACTGGACTTGGGGCCTAAATCAAATATAGTTTCTAGAGAAGGCCTTTACCAAAAAACCATTTCAACAGCTTTTCAATCAAAATATGTAGAATTTGCAAATTGTCTTCTCTTTTTATGAAACACCATCAAATATCTGCTCGTTCTATAAAAAATGCTTGTATTTGACTGCACATGAAACATGTACACACACAGAATCAGATTTTTAAGAAAGTTCTTCCACTCTTCAATTTTCTCCTTACCATTAGAATAGAATTAAACAGCCTTTGGGCTTTGTAGAACCTGGTGTATTAGATGAAGCCTTAGATGGATGGTAAGATCGTTTGTTCTAGGCAATGCACTGCCTCTTATTATGACCTTAGAACATTACTTAATCTTTTTATGCCTCGATTTCCCTTTGGATGTCTTAATGCTTACCTTGCTACCTCACTAGAGTAAACTATATATATATATATGTGTGTGTGTGTGTGTGTGTGTGTGTATGACAGTCTTTTGTAAAATAAAATCTAAAAACCAGTAAAATTTGTTTCTCTAAATTTCTCTATTATAGATACAAAATCCAGTTAGATATTTTTTATTCTTTAAGAAGGTATTTTATTGCTTTAAAGTTGATCACTATAATTAATAAACTATACCATGAACATTTAATCTAAGATAATATTTTAAGTTAGTATTAAGATATCATCTCATAGAGCATAAAATACAAAGAGCCATTTCACACAAATTTTTGCTCTACATATTAGGCTTTAAACTTTTAATTTAATCATTCAGATTAACTAGTGGAATATTGATCATTTTTTACCCTCAACCCCATTGCCCTTTTTGATCTCCCAGTTATTTTTTAAAAAATTATAATAAAGTATTGCTAACAACAGGGGCTATTTTGTTGAAGTTTGACAGGAAGAAATATAATTTCTCCATAAATCAAAGACATTTTGATTACTAGTAAGACCAAAGCAAACTTCTTTCCTTGAATTAAATATTCTTCTTTCATAGTTAAAGATCATAAATTTGGGGCCTCATATGTGTTATGCACTTAGTAATAACAGAAATACAAATTTATGAGTCAATATCATGAATCATTACAAAATATGTTTAACACATGTGCAGTTGAATTCATTCACAGTTCTACAAGAAAAGTGTTGTCAGAGATCACTTGCTAACACTTTAAATAGTTTTGGTATAATACAAAGTGTGACATACAGCATGAAATAAGTGTTCAGCACTTAGCAATTTTTTTTTATGAAGCTTCTTTTTGTTTTTGCTTTTTGTTTTGTTTTGTTTTGTTTTTAGGGGCATGAGAAAGTACAAAAACTTTACAACAGATTAGTTTCTTTGAGCTCAGTGTTTTTTGTTCCACTCAAGATTCTTTTGGTTACAGAGACTGGACACTCACTGAGCTCCTCCAAGAGGGGTAGAGTATTAGCAATGTCAGTGCCTCAGTGTTCAGAGGTCTTCCAGTCTTGGAAGACAGGAATGAAGAACTGGCATGTGAGCCGTAGATCTGTGAACATGTAATAAGGGGAGGCTGCTTTTTCCATCCTCTCTCTTCCAGTTCTTCCTGCTTCTTCCTGTATATTTTCTGCTGTAATGAGGGAATGGAAGGGACAGTCTTCTTTCTCCATGGAAATAGATTTCTCAGGTTACTGCACTTTCTACACATAACCTGAGTTTATATGATCTTTCCATTTCAGTACCAATACCTAACTGGTTAAGACTTTTAACTCCTGTAGCACGACTATAATTAGTCTAGCCTAGATTAGCTCCCTAAATGTGATTTGTTTGTCTGGATTTTTTTTAATGCTTAAGGAAATTATACTTTTATTTCCTTTACTTTTCAGCATCACCTACTAACAGGTATATTTCATGGAATTAATGTTTATAATATCCATTTATTTGAATAAAATATTTTAACCATTTTTTAAATTGAAGTATAGTTAATTTACAATGTTGTGTTAGTTTCAGGTGTACATATATTTTTTTTCAGATTCTTTTCCATTATAGGTTATTATAAGATATTTAATATAGCTCCCTGTGCTATACAGTAGGTGCTTGTTGATTATCTATTTTATATATGGTAGTTAATCCCAAACTTCTAATTTATCTCTTCCTGCTATCCCCTTTGGCAACCATAAGCTTGTTCTCTAGATCTGTGAGTCTGTTTCTGTTTTGTAAATAAATTAATTTGTGTCATATTTTAGATTCCACGTATAAGTGATATCATATGGTATTTGCCTTTCTCTTTCTGACTTACTTCACTTAGTATGACAATATCTAGGTCTGTCCATGTTGCTGTAAATGGCATTATTTCATTCTTTTTTATGGCTGAGTAATATTCCATTGTGCATATATACCACATCTTTATCCATTCGTCTGTTGATGGACACTTAGGTTACTTCCATATCTTGGTTATTGTAAATAGTGCTGCTATGAACATTGGGTTGCATGTATCTTTTCAAATTAGAGTTTTCTCCACATATATGCCCAGGATTAGGATTGCTGGATCATACAGATATTTTAATTTTTTGGAGGAACTTCCATGCTGTTTTCCTTGGTTGCTGCTCAATTCACATTCCCACCAACAGTGCCCAAGTGTCCCTTATTCTCTATATCCTTGCCAACATGTGTTATTTCTATTTTTTTTTTATAATAACCACTGTAGCAGGGATGAGGTAATATCTCATTGTGGTTTTGATTTATATTTCCCTAATGATTAATAATGTAGGGCATCTTTATCTCTTCTTTGGAAAAATGTCTATTCAGGTCTTCTGCCCATTTTTAAATTGGATTTTTTATTTTTTGCTATTGAGTTTTATGAGTTTTCTTAATATACTTTGAATATTAGTTTCTTATTAGATATAAGTTTTGAAAATATTTCTCCCATTCAGTAAGTTGCCTTTTTATTTTGTTGATGGATTCCTTTGTTGTTCAGAAGCTTTTTAGTTTGTTGTAGTTCCATTTGTTTATTTTTTTCTTTTGTTGCTTTTGTTTTTGGTGTCAGATTTAAAAAGTTATCACCAAGACCTATGTCAAGGAGCCTACCACCTATATTTTCTTCTAGGAGTTTTATGGTTTCAGGTCTTATGTTCAAGTCTTTAATACATTTTGAGCTAATTTTTGTCTATGGTATAAGGTACTGGTCCAGTTTTATTCTTTTGCCTGTGGCTGTCCAGTTTTCCCAACCCCATTTATTGAAGAGGCTGTCTTTTCCCAATTTTATATTTTTGGCTTCTTTGTTGTAGCATACAATATTAATTACTGTAGCTTTGTAATATAGCTTGAAATCAAGGAACATGAAGCTACCAGCTTTGTTCTTTCTAAGGATTGCTTGGCTATTTGGGGTCTTTTGTGATTCCATACAAATTTTAGGATTGTTTGTTCTATTTCTGTGAAAAATGCTTTTGGGATTTTGATTGGGGCTGTACTGATTCTGTAGATTGTTTTGGGTAGTATAGACTTGTAACAATATTAATTCTTCCAACCATTAGTGTGAAATATCTTTACATTTATTTGTATCTTTAATTTCTTTCATTAATGTCTTGTAGTTGTCAATAGGCCTTTTACCTCTGTGGTTAAATTTATTCCTAAATTTTTTTTATGCAAATGTAAATAAGATTGTTTTCTTAATTTCTCTTTCTGACAGTTCATTATTAGTGAAGAAATGCAACGGATTTTTGTTTCATTCCACCTTGCTGAATTCATTTATTAATTTTAACAGTTTTTTGATGGAGTCGTTAGGGTTTTTTATATATGCTATCACAATATCATGTTATCTCCAAATAGTGACAGTTTTTCTTCTTCCTTTCTATTATGGATGTCTTTTATTTCGTTTTCTTGCATAATTGTTCTGGCTAGTACTTCCAATACTATGTTGCATAACAGTGGCAGTAAGTGGACATCCTTTGTCTTATTCCTGATCTTAGAGGAAAAGCTTTCAGCTTTTCATTGTTGAGTGTTATGTTAGCTGTGGGCTTGTCATAAATGGCCTTTAGTATGTTGAGTTACATTCCCTCTATACCTACTTTATTGAACATTTTTATCATAAATGGAGGTTGAATTTTGTCAAATGCTTTTTTCTACATCTACTGAGATGATCATAATATTTTTATCCTTCATTTTGTTAAAGTGGTGTATCACATTGACTGATTTTCAGATGTTGAACCATCCTTGTGTCCCTGGAATAAATACCAGTAGATCATCATATATGATCTTTCAGTGTATTATTGAATCTGACTTTCTAATATTTTCTTGAGGTTATTCGTATCTATGTTCAATATGAATATCAGACTGTAATTTTCTTTTATTGTGGCATCCTCATTTGATTTTGGTATCAGGTTAATGCTGGTCTCTTTAAATGTGTTTGGAAAAGTTCCTCCCTCTACATTTTTTTTTTGGAAGAGTTTGAGAAGAATTGGTATTAATTCTTTTACAAATGCTTGGTAAAATTCACCAGTGAAGCTATCTGGTCCTGGACTTTTGTTTGTTGAGAGGTTTTTGATTACTGATTCAATCTCCTTCTTAGTAATCTATCTGTTCAGATTTTCTACTTAATCATGATTCAGTCTTCGTAGGTTGTATGTTTCTAGGAGTTTATCCATTTCTTCCAGGTCATGCAATTTGTTGGTGTATATTTGTTCATGTCTCTTATGGTCCTTTGTATTTCTGTGGTATCAGTTGTAATATCTTTTCCTTCATCTGATTTCATTTATTTAAGTCCTGTTTCTTTTTTTCTTGGTTAGTCTAGCTAACGGTTAGTGAATTTTGTTTATCTTCTCCAAGAACTAGCTCTTAGTTTCATTAATCTTCTCTATTGTCTTTTCAGTTTCCATTTCATTTATTTCTGCTCTAATCTTTGTTATTTCCTTTCTTCCGATAACTTTGGGCTTTGTTTATTCTTCTTTTTTGCTCTTTGTGGTGTAAAGTTAAGTTGTTTGAGACTTTTCTGATTTCTTGAGGTGTAGGTACCTATTGTTAACAATTTCCCTCTTAGAACTACTTTTGCTGCATCCTATAAATTTTGGTGTGTTACATTTTCATTTACCTCTAGGTATTTTTTTAACTTCTTTTTTGATCCCTTCTTTGATCCATTGGTTGTTCAGTAGCATGTTGTTTAATCAATATATATTTTTGAATTTTCTGAAATTTCTTCATGTAATTAATTTCAGTCACCTAGAAAGGAATTCATACCCCTGTATGGTCCCTGATTTTTGTGACTGCTGCTGGGGACACTTCTACATCACCTGGCTCTGGTGGAAAGTGGGGCTTATGCTTGTGGGTCCCACAGGACTATTATTAATGGAGAAAGAGCTCTTAAACAGCTCCCACCCTTAGCGCACAGAAGGATGCAACAGACACAGGAGCTTGGCCTTTCTGTGAAGGAGGCCTGGTAGATAATCATCATGACTGTGACCTGAGGGGCAGATTGCTAATTAAGCATGCATCTAAGGGCTGACTTCCCATTCATCTTGGAGGGCAGGTGTTATTTTCCCACTCATATCTGCCACACTCCAGAGAGCCAGTGTCTCCTGGAGGAGAGCTTTAAGTGGTCTGGTGCCTGTTTTGGAGAGTTGACACCCAAAGGACACCCCTTTGTTTCCTGGCTCTGGTGGCCAGGAGGTCTTGCATTCCCGGGTACCATGGGACTATGCCAACTGGACAGACAGTTCTTGGCAGGCTACCTCCTTTAGGGCACTGCACAGGCAGCAGACTGAGGCACAGCCCCAGTCTTTCTGTGAAGGATGCCTCTTTACTTGTCCTGGAGTGTCAGCCTGAGGGGCAGGCTTCAGGTTTGACACACATTTGGTGGCCTATGGAGTTCCTCTTAAGGATCGTATGCCATGGACACCATCTTGGTGCTTCCCTTCTGCCTTGCTTGGCTCACTGGTATCTCCCAGAAAGGAGCTTATACCCTTGTCTGGAGCCCTGATTTTTGTGACTGCCATTCAGGGAACACCTCAGGATCACCTGGCTCTGGTGGCTAGTAGGGCTTACTCTTGCAGCCCCTCAGGACTACATACTTTTGCATAGTTTTTAAAGCTGCTTCCTGAGGTCTGCCTTCCAGTCATCCTGAATCTGGGTGCTGAGATTCTCCCCTTTGGGGCACTAGCAGGTCTTGGCACATCCTCAACTACTGGGAGATAAAAATATAATCTGCTTGGATAGGTTTGTAAGCTGACCAAGAGCTGGGGCGAGGCTGAAGGAAAAGGTTCGTCTGCTACTTGAGGCCATTCCTTTAAGACTGAGAGAGGTGGTTCTTTCATCTATTATATAGAAACCAACACAGAAAGTCAAGCAAAATGAAAAGCAGAGAAATATGTTCCAAATGAAAGAACAAGATAAAGCATCAGAAAAAAACCTTAATGAAATGGAGATAAGTAATTTACCTGATAAAAAGTTCAAAGTAATCATCATAAAATGCTTACTGAACTGGGGAGAAGAATGGGTGAACACTGTGAATTTTTTAATTGCAGCTGACATTACTGTAACTCAAAAAATAACAGAAAGTTATCACAATAATGGCTATTGCATTTTGAGCACTAATGATGTGCCAGACATTGTTCAAAATACCTTGTACATAATTCACTTAATCCTCACAATTACCATATATCATAGGTGTTATAATTATTTCCATTTTTACAACTGAAGACCCTAAAGCACTAAGTTGAGCATTATGCTAGAATTAATGAGCTTAAAAACATTTGAACTCAATTTTGAACGTAGCTATTCTAATTCTAAAGATCTGCTTTGAACTGCAAAGAACTACATCATAAAAAGTGGCTTGAGCCCCATAACAAGTTTTTGGTAAGTATTATTGTTATCTCCATATCTCCATTTCCAAGTGAAGAGTGACTATTCAGATGAGGAAACTGAGGCTCTAAGAGTTTCAGGGGCCTCCCTAAATCCACATAGCAAGTTGTTTCAAATAGAGAATGTGAATTCAAACAGAGTTTGGCTCTATATCATGGACTTTAAAAATAGCACTGTATATCAGACTTATGCAAAATAAAAAAGCAATCAATTCTGAAACATTTGTTTACAGAGACTTAGCTATAGATGGAACTGTCTTTTGTAGCCCAGATCTTTAACAGAAAAATTTGATAAAAAAATAACAGGTATTTATAGTCAGAGCAAACTAGGTCAAACTTTCATTTTATTAATTGTGTGACTACAGCCAAATTACTTAACCATTCTGATCCAAGTACTGATTCATAGATTATTATTACCTGAACAGATTCCAGGCAGAATGCCAGGCATGTTGGATTTCATTGTCTTGGTAGATTGTGTTTTGTCTGTAACACCCAAGGACCACCCTTTACCTATTTTGTAATTTTGCTTAGGTTTTGTTCAGTTATATTTTCAGAGTGTATTGATGATTCATCACTGATGTATTATTTAAATGTAAATTAAGCACAACAATGTGAATATACTTAATATTACTGAACCGTATATTTAAAAGTGGCTAAGATGATAAATTCTGCTATATATATGTAACATAATTAAAAATAGAAAAAGAAAATGTGTAAATTAAAATTTATTATATGGGGCTTCCCTGGTGGCGCAGTGGTTGAGAGTCTGCCTGCCGATGCAGGGGACACGGGTTCGTGCCCTGGTCTGGGAAGATCCCACATGCCGAGGAGTGGCTGGGCCCGTGAGCCATGGCCGCTGAGCCTGTGCGTCCGGAGCCTGTGCTCCGCAACAGGAGAGGCCACAGCAGTGAGAGGCCTGTGTACCGCAAAAAAAAAAAAAAAAAAAAAAAAAAAAAAAAAAAAAAAAAAAAATTTATTATATGTCTAAATAACTCAAGTCTGCACAGATACAGTGTTGACTATACTCACATTGTACTACTTACAATACTCACATTAATTATGATTGTGTATATGTCTTCCACAATATTTAATTCAGTGAATAATAACAGATGAAATCTATTTATAAGTAAACAAATAAATTAATTTTTATCATTATTAAGAAAATTGAGGTCATTTATATCAATTAACATTTCCTGCAACAGCATAGTTTTCCCTAAGTATGGAATGACCATAGAATTTGGACAATTTTTTTTTTATTATTTTTATTTTTTTTATTTTTGCCATGGATATTTTTACCATAATTAATTTTCTTTTTTTAAAAATTTTTAATTTTTATTAGTTTCTGCTTTATAACAAAGCGAATCAGTCATACATATACATCTGTTCCCACATCCCTTCCCTCATGCATCTCCCTCCCTCCCACCCTCCCCATCCCACCCCTCCAGGCGGTCACAAAGCACCGAGCTGATCTCCCTGTGCTCTGCGGCTGCTTCCCACTAGCTATCTACCTTACGTTTGGTAGTGTATATATGTCCATGCCTCTCTTTCGCTTTGTCACAGCTTACCCTTCCCCCTCCCCATATCCACAAGTCCATTCTCAAGTAGGTCTGTGTCTTTATTCCCGTTTTACCCCTAGGTTCTTCATGACATTTTTTTTTAATTCCATATATATGTGTTAGCATATGGTATTTGTCTTTCTCTTTCTGACTTACTTCACTCTGTATGACAGACTCTAGGTCTATCCACCTCATTACAAATAGCTCAGTTTCATTTCTTTTGAAAGCGAGTGGGAGTACAGAAAACAGTCAGACCAAGGATACAATTATAAACTGTAACTATTCTGGGAAAACCTGAACCCAGAGTCACCCTCTGTGTGCAAGTAATGAAACAGAAGTCCACATTGTTTAAGTGCTAAGTCAAAGGAAGTAAAAAATGAATAAAATTAGCATTTATTTTCTTCGAATTTATAACTAATTAAATTTTATTACACGTGTTCTCTTCCAAAGCAATCATTCTTGATATGAAACTTGTAAATTGTGAATTAGTTTCCATATTAAAACTTTGCCATTTAGACATACAGGTAAATAAGTTAAAAATATTAATTATAACATGGAAATTATAAAAGTACTTTGTACATCTATTGTGTTATCAGAAGTATTACAAGCTATATTTTTTCAAAGAACTAAAAATCATGATGAAAATAATGTTTTACTTCTAATTAGAAATTATACAACAGACTTCTTTTGCTCTGTTGGATTTGCCTTTTACAACTATAACATACAATTAAGAATTATTAAAAAGTATATCAAATGAAACTCTTAAATATTTTTTCAGCCAAACCAAAATTCATTTTGCATTATAAGATTTAATGGTTGTATTAATTTGTTACAAACAACTGATATAGCAGAGCAGTGTAGTGATTTTTCAGTAGGCTGTACATAATTTACTTTTAGTTGAAATACCAGGACATTCTAATGAAGTTTTTAATTTAAAAATGATACAACATAATATATCTAAAGAAATGTCTCATCAGAATTAGTAAAGAATTATTGAGGCACACAATTCTGAAGAGAAATAGCTAATATTTGATGGTCACTTAGTCATTGCTATAAAGAATGTATAGCTCAAAGTCTGTCAAATAATTAATATAGACAAAATTAATAACATACTAGATTAATGCTAATGTTTTACATTAGTATAACAATTTAACTTTTCAAGATTGACATATTGACATTCCAACACATTTTAAAAATTACATACATAAGGGATTTTAGGAAATACAAATTTTAATAGATGTTAAACTATTTAATAGTAAAAAGTAAAAATAAGTACTATTTATTTTTTGGTTTAAAAAACAGTATTAAATGCACCTACATTTCTTAATGATGGTAACAGCCTGTGTTTTACCATCACACTGATATCATTAATCAATTAGTGTATGAGCCACTAGTTTATTTTAATGTATAATCACTAAGTCTTGATATGGATAATTGAAAGGTACCATAATAACATTCAGGGCATTTTAAAATTGTTCCTTTGATTTAAACTATACCTACATATAATAGTCAATAAATTTGAAGAAAAATCATTTAGTTACTATAATTACCAATTTTTCATAAACAGATAAATTTTCATAGGTATGGTTTTAGGATCTAGGCTTCAGTCATATTCTGAGTTATAATCTATAGACAAAAACTTCTATGAAGAAAACGTCTATAAATAGTAAGATTTTAGGGAGTGAAAAAAATATGAGTAAATATTTTGGAAGTGGAGTCATGAAGACTTGATTACAATGAGGAAAGAAAATGTGCCATTAAAATATATGGAATAAAAGAATTTCTCTTAGCGGGAAATGTAAGTGTAAATGCCATGAGGTGAGAATAAACACCGTTTTCTAAAGAAACAGGAAGGCCAGACGGAGGATATTCACTGTCCAAGAGTCAGAAGGAATGGGTTGTCTTGTGACCTTGACTAATCATTTCAAGTCATTGAGCTTCTGTTTCCGTAACTGCACAATAGAGACAAATATCTGCCTTAACTACTTCAGGTTTGTGAGGTGGTAATGTTTGTCAAAGCATATTGGAAATTGTAAAGGGCTACAAAAATGTAAGTTATTGTTTTAGAACTATTTTATTATATGACATAACTCAAATAGTTTGGACTCCTGTGCCTAGTAGATGTTGCGTTAACTGGAAATGCTTACTTGGTGAGGTGGGTAGGAGTTAAGATGACTTAATTTATCACATAGTTTAAAAGACATTTTTACCATTGTAATCATTTCTACTCCTCTTGAATTTCTTTTCTGACTCTCAGCTTATCAATAAAAGGGAGTAATAAAACCTAATAAGTTTTTGGTAAAAATTAGTTGCGATAAAACATACAGAGTACTCAGCAGAGTGCCTAAGATATGTTCATTACCAAATGATAAATTTAATAGCTATAACTCTCCATTTATGACAACTATGATCATGAGATGTACCAAAATATAATATCTAATCTTATATAAATTCATATGTAAAGTTCTTAATCACTGATGGAGAACATATAATTATACAATAAAGCAGTCATACGTAACAAAATAAACACTCAAACTATATTTGGAAGTCAGTAATTTTATTAAATAATGAAAGTTTTGGAATAGTAGAGGCACTGAAATCATAACACTCACATTTTTAAGAACGTTTTAAGAATGTTTTGATTATCCAAAATAATTAAATACACACACCATTGGCTTTTAATTAAAAATGACAATCATGTTATTTCATAGACCTCTTGAATCATAACAAGTATGGTGGTTTTATTCGTCCAATAATATTGTCTGAAATAAAATATTTTAACAGTTAGAAGCATAGTATGTGTTTCTGCAAAGTGTACAAAAATGAGGGATAATGTAATTTGATGAATGTCAATCTAGCAGCTTGTCTGTGGATATAGTGGTGAAACAAAATTTCTTCCACCATCAATATCACCTTCTACTCTGGGGAGAATTGCCATAGACACGAAGTTATGATTTCATGTAGTAAGTTAAGTGAACGTGGGGTATGCATAAATCAGGTTGTGGTGTGAGACTAATTAAGGATGGCATTTTGAATGAGGGAACTATAAGCTAAGGCCTCAAGGTCTAGGATCCAGCCAGTCAAAACGAGGATTTGAATGTTATAGGCAGAGGGGAGAGTATGAGCAAAAACAGTACCAAGAGATATGAAGAAATCTTTGGAGATGATGCATGTGTTTATTTTCTTGATTATGATGATGATTCCATATGTTTATACATGTATCCTATCTTACCAAATAGTGCATATTAATTATGTGCAGTTTATTATATATCAATTATATCACAATAAAGCTGTAAAAACATTTAAAGAGGTCTAACAATGAATGGGAAGTGAGAATGTAGGTTAATAGCGGGGGATGTCAATCTTTAATATCCATTTTTATTCTATAAAAAGTTGAATTTTTAATTAAAATGTTATTTCTAGCATATGTGTCATCTGCAGCTTACCTTGCAAGATAACTCACAAAATTTTTTGAAGAACAGATAATCCCCATAGTCTTTTCACATTTTAGAAACATATACAAAGGCTCAAAAATTTTAATTCTTTTGAATTATAATTTTGAAATAATTTTAGATTCACAAAAGCGTACCAAAGATAGTATAGAGAATTTCTGTATACTTTTTATTTGGTTTCTCCTAATAATGACATTTTGTATAACCGGGGCACATTTGTCAAAACTAAGAGATTAGCATTGGTATATTATTAACTAAACTACAGACTTTATCTGGATTTTACCAATTTTTCCACTAATATATATTTTTTCTTGTTGAATGATTCAGTCAGAGCATACATTATGTTCAGTTTTCTTGGCTCAGATGCTTCCAATCTGTGATGGTTTCTCAGTTTTTTCTTGTCCTTCATGACTTGGAAATTGAAGATTGCTATTAAGGAATTCTGTAGAATTTTGTAGAATGTCCTACAACTTTGGTTATTTTAAAATTTTCTCATTCAACTGAGGTTGTGAATTTTAGGGAAGAATATCGCAGAGGTGAATTGTCTTTTACATCATATCACATTGGGGGGAACAGGGTATTATTGTAGCTTTCTACCCATGATGTTAAGCTTGATCACGTGAATGAGGAGATATCTGCCAGGTTTGTACACTGGGAATCCCCTCCTCATTTGTAATTCACAAATATTGTGAGGAGCTACATTGAAACCATGCAAATATTCTGCTTTGCCTGAAACTTTTAGTCGCTAATTTTAACATTCCTCAGTGTATCTGACTGTGGTGTTCTAATAGTGATTTTCTATCTCCTCATTCATTCCACATTTCTAAATTGAATAAATGTATTTATTTATTCAATTAATTATTTATATCCATATGGACTCATGGATATTTATTTTATCCTTTAGTTCAAAACCATTTCTATCTTTATTTATATTTTTCTTCAAATTGTTTAAGCTTCACACCTGGGAGCACTTTCTGACTGTCTTGTGTGCTCCCTTTGACTTACCCCATCTTTTTGTGATTGTTGTTGTTCTTTTGCATCTCCCACAAGTTGTTCCAGACTCATCTTGTAGTTTACCTTCCCCAGCCTTGGAAGAAATGTAAACTGTTTTCCCAAGGATCCTTTGTTCTTGCTATTGGAGAGTGGTACTTAGAAACTATGATCTTGGTGCTAGGTGTACTCATTATTATTGGGGTGTCATCACTTCTGGGCCTACTCAGTAGATAGAGCTAGGAAATGTATGTATGTGTACTAATCCCTGTGTACATAGATTTCCACATTTATTTAGGCACCAGTCTTTGTGTGTGTGTGTGTGTGTGTGTGTGTGTGTGTGTATAATATGTATCACATGCATAGGAATAATATGTAATACACACAAATGCATATACACATCAAAACAAAATGTGAGTTCATCCTGCTCTCTCAATACAGTACAGCATCACAAGGTTCATTCTTCACTCTCCTTTCCTTCTTTGAAACTTCTTTCTCCAACAGTAAGAAAATTTGCTCTTATTATCTATAATGAACTTATTTATGCAACCCTAAAATACATGTAGTTTCAGAATTGCTAATCCAAATCCCTACCTGCAAGAAATTTACTAACTAGTGTATAGTGTTTTGGTACAGTTCTCTTTGTCTTTTTCTTTGCACTGTCCAGTCAAAACACTCTTTCCCAAAGTACGTACATCAGCTCCTTTACTCACTCCCTTCAATATGGTTATATCATTTATTTGTATTCTAATTAAATTCATTCCTATATAGCTTGCATTCCATTCTGGGACCCCCTGACATCATGTTGTTGTTGTTATTGTTTTTAAACATGCAAGTAGGGAAGTTCACTCTGGGGGTACAGATGGGTTTTGATAAGTACATAGTCATGGATCCACCACACAGTACTATACAAAACAATTCTATCATCTCCAAATCCTTCTACCTGCTGCCACTTTGTAGATAACCTCTCTCTCTACCTCCTCACCTGGACAACCATAGATCTATTTTCTATCCCTATTGTTTTCCTTATTCCAGAATGTCATATAAATGAAATCATACAATATGTAGCCTTTGGGAGCTGGCTTCTTTCACTTAAAAAAATACATTTAAGATTTATTCATATTGTTGCATGAATCAATAGCTTAGTTTTCTTTTATTGCTGAGTAGCATTCACTTATATGAAAGTTTGTTTATCCATTCATCTGTTGAAAGATATTTAGTTTGTCTCCTGGCTTTAGTGATTATAAATAGAGATGACATAAACTTTTATATAGACTTTGTGTCAACATAAGTTTCCAATTCACATGGGAAACTCCTAAAAATGAGATTTCTAAGTCAATATGGTAAGCATTCATTTTTTGCCAGTTCCTTTTTTCTTCTTCAAACTCCTTTTGATTGAAATAAAATTGAAATAGAATAATATGAATTGTGTGAGGTTCAGTAAGTTTTGAAAATTCAATTTTTCATGTAACTAATACCCAAATCAAGATTTTGAATATTTCAATCATCCCAGAAAGTTCATGCACGTTCTCCAGTCAAAAGCCCCTTGACAAAAAAAGACAACAACTTTTCAGATTTTTTTTTTTTTAGAAGATGTTGGGGGTAGGAGTTTATTAATTAAGTTATTTATTTTTGCTGTGTTGGGTCTTCGTTTCTGTGTGAGGGCTTTCTCTAGTTGTGGCAAGCGGGGGCCACTCTTCATCGCGGTGCACGGGCCTCTCACTATCGTGGCCTCTCTTGTTGCGGAGCATAGGCTCCAGACGCGCAGGCTCAGTAGTTGTGGCTCATGGGCCTAGCCACTCCACGGCATGTGTGATCCTCCCAGACCAGGGCTCGAACCCGTGTCCCCTGCATTGGCAGGCAGATTCTCAACCACTGTGAAACCAGGGAAGCCCCCACTTTTCAGATTTTTATCTCTGTATGTTAGTTTAACTGATTGATGATATCATCAAACAAATGAAAATACACAGTATGTATTATTGTATTTGGCTTCTTTTATTCAACATCATGTTTTGATGTTGATTCATTTGTTTTATGAATTAATAAGTTATTTATTTTTATTGTTGATTATTTTTTGATAAAACAAATTTATCATAATCTGTTTATTCATTCAATTATTAATGGAAATTTTGTTTTATTCCCCGAATTTTTTGGTTAGATGAATAAAGATAAAATGAACAGTAATTGTATACATATTTTCACTTCTTTTGGGTAGCTGGAATTGTTGGGTCATAGGTAGGTATATTTTTACTTTGTAACTGATAAACAGTATTTTAAAGGACTTGAATCATTTTACACACCCACTAGTAGTATATTGGAGTTACAATTGCTACACATCCTAACGTTGTCTTTTTATTTCAGCTATACTAGTGAGTGTGTCATAGTGTCTCATTATGGTTTTAGTTTGCATTTTCCTGATAAGTAGATGCCTTAAATACCTTTTTATTCCTTTATGGAATGATGACACATCTTTTGTGGAGTGTCTGCTCAATTGTTTACTCTTTTTACAACTACAGAGTTTACCCTTTAATACTTATTTATTTATTTTTATTTTAATATTATTAGTTGACTTTGTTTTTTTTTTTTAAGATTTATTTATTATTTATTTATTTATTTTTGGCTGCATCAGGTCTTAGTTGCAGCACGCAGGATCTTTGTTGAGGCATGCGGGATATTTTTCGTTGTGGTGTGCAGGCTTCTCTCTAGTTGTGGCGTGTGGGTTTTCTCTTCTCTAGTTGTGTTGCCCAGGCTCCAGGGCACGTGGGCTGTGTAGTTTGTGTCACACAGGCTCTCTAGTTGAGGCACACGAGCTCAGTAGTTGTGGCACATGGGCTTAGTTGCACCACGGTATTTGGGATCTTAGTTCCCTGACAATGGATCGAACTTGCGTCCCCTGCATTGTAAGGCAGATTCTTTACCCCTGGACCACCAGGGAAGTGCCCCCTTGATTATTTATTAACAAGAGTTCTTTATATGTTTCCTATAAAACAGTGGTCCCCTAGCTTTTTGGCACCAGGGACCAGTTTCGTGGAAGACAGTTTTTCCACAGACTGATGTGGAGGTGGGGGAATGATTTCAATATGATTCATGTGCATTACAATTATTGTGCACTTTATTTCTATTATTACATTGTAATATATAATGAAATAATTATACTACTCACCATAATACAGAATCAGTGGGAGCCCTAAGCCTGTTTTTGTGCAACTAGATGGTCCCATCTGGGGGAATGGGAGAGAGTGACACCAATGTGTGTTGCTTATGTCCAGTCTACTCTGTGATCTCATTTTTGTTGCTGTCCCTGCAGAAAACCCTGCTTCACAGAGATAGGATGTTGGAAATGGAAGCAGGCTTTTCAGTGTTTTTTGTGGCAACATCAGGATATTCCACCATGACTTTAATCCAGAACATATGGAGATTTGAAGTTGTCTCAAACATACTTTTAAGGCCACCATCATTTGTGATGTCAAGCAGTTGACCCTGTTCTAGCACGGACAAAGTCGCTTCACCTGGCTTATTCATAAATGGGCCGTGGATCCATTCCATCCCAGTTCTGGGGTCTTTTGTGCTTGGGAAGTAATGCTCAAAGTCTTTGGAAAGCTGAAGTAGGTGATCATGCACCAGCTGGGAGAAAGAAGGCCCTGGCTTTGTCTCTTTCAAAATCTCTGCTAATGTTTGAAACATGTCAAAAATCCCAATGTTCACTCGTTGCCCCCATAATTCCAGTTTGACTTTGAATGCAGCCACTTTATCAGCCGACTTGAGCACAGTTGTCATTCTCCCCTGAAGTGACAGATTGAGTTCATTGAGCAGGTTGAATATGTCACACAATTAAGCAAGTTTTGCGACCCATTCTGTGTCACTGAAATGTTCTGCCAGTGGTGACAGTTTTTCTAAAAGAAATCTCTGGAGCGGCTCTCGTAACTCAAAAACTCTGGCCAGTGATCTACCTTTAGAAAGCCATCTCACTTCTGTGTAAAAGAGAAGACATGTGTGCTCTGGGTTCACCTCCTCACAGAACTGTGCAAACAGACGTGAGTTAAGGGCATGTACTTTAATGTGGTTGATAATTTTATCACATCCTGCAAAACGTTGTTGAGTTCAAGTGACATTTTTTGGCTAATAAGCATTTCTCTATGGATGACACAGTGCGAAGACTCACATTCAAAAGCGACCTCTTTGACCTGAGTAGTGAAACCAGAAAGCCGACCAGTCATGGCAGCCGCTCTGTCCATGCATATACCAACACAAAATGACCAATTTAGTTTTCCTGATATGTAATCACTCAAAGACTCGAATAGTTCTGCAGCTGTGATTTGGTTGGCAACAAAAGTGCACATAACATGTCCTCATGCACAACCTTCTGAAAAATATATCACACAAAATCAAGCATTGTTGCCTTGTCATCAACATCAGCAGACTCGTCAACCTGGATTGCATACCACAGTGACTCATTAATCCTCTTGAACAGTTGTGTCTCAATATCCTCTGCTGTTTCCTCAATTCATCTAGTTATGGTGCTAGCCGAAAGAGGAACAAGTGCCACCTTTTCAACAGCAGCCTCTCCTTAAAGTTCATGACAAATGTCCTTAGCAGCAAGCAGGATCAACTCTTCACCAATAGTAAAGGGCTTCTCAGCTTTAGCAATGTGGTTAGCCACTAAGAATGATGCTCTCAATGCAGACACATTTGATGAAGTGGTGGCCTTCAATAATTGCTTCTGTTCTTTGTGTTAACGTTTTTTTTTCTTTTGAAAAACTCCAAAGTCTTGTCTTTTAATGCAGGGTGCCTCATCTCCATGTGATGAGGCAGTTTCGTAGGTTTCACAGCTTCTCTGGATAGCTGGACGCCATGTATTATACAAAGCGGGCTTGGAGAATGTGAATCACATGTTGCAATGAACCCGTAATTTAAGTAGGACTCTTGGTATTTTCTTTTAAAGGCAGCTTTCTTTTGTTGGCAGTCTTAGAGTCTTCTGCTGTCTCATCATTGGGTCTTTCCTTCTTTTCAAAGAAGCTCTCCAGCAACGTTTGTTTTTCACTCATTTTGGCTAGGGTTAGCTTGTGGGCTTACCCAAACGGTGACTGATGGCCAATTAATTTTTCCCTTGTAGATAAGTTCAATTTGTGTTGTATCTAAGACATTTTACTGTCCCAGGCTTATGAACATAATTTACTAGCTTTTATTCTAGGAGATTTTTAGTTTTCACTTTTGAATTGATGATCCATCTTATTGACCTTACATTCTGTTACCAGCTATATCCACTTACTATTAGTTTTTTCATTATTGTTAATGTTCATTCGATACAATGTGAACTATCATGTCATTTGCAAATAAACATTCTTTTTAAATCTTTATAAACCCTCTGTTTTTTTTTGTTATTTTACACAAGCAAGATCCTCAAGGAACATGATGGAGTGACAGTTGTACCCTTTTTAGGGTAAAAATATTCAATATTTCACCATTAATGATTTGAAAGTCCTCTTCTATTTCTGATTTGTTGAGAGGTTTTATTCAGAATACATATTTAATTTTGGCAAATGGTAAATGCTTCTTCATTTATGTAGATGATGTATTTTTTTCCTTTAGTTTTGTAATATGGTGATTTCTATCAGTTGGTCTTCAAATGTTAAACCAACATTTCATTCCTAGGTATAATACCTGTAGTCATTTTGTATTAATTTTTTTATGTATCATTAGATTCAATTTACTAATATTTCTTGAGAAGTTTTGCATCTAAATCCCTAGAGGATATTGATGTAAAATTTTCTTTTTTAGTAATGTCTTTGTAAGGTTTTGACAAGCAGATGAAATGAGTTAAACAGTATTCTCTTTAGATAATCAATGAGTTTGTTTAAATAGTTGAAGTGTTTTATTAATAAAAGTATTTGACCATTCTTGTGGGAAGATTTCTAATTATAAGTTCATATTAAAAAAAAAGATTTAGGCATATTCAGTGTTTCTATTTCTTCTTCTGATAGTTTTTACAAGTTGTGCTTTTCAAGTAATTGTGCATTTTTCTAATTTCCCAAGTATTGTTGTAAATTTATTCATAATATTGGTTATTACACATTTAATATTTATGGAATATGTAGTGATGGTTCCTCTTTTATTTCTGATGTTGAATTTTTTGTTGTTGTTTAGTCTTGCTACATGTGTATCGAATCCATTAGTCATTTTAAAGAACTAACTTCTGTCATTGATTTTTGTTTGTTTTCTATTTCATTGATTTTTGTTGTTATTTTGTTTTCTTTTTTCTAAATAATTTAAATTTATTTTTTATTTACATTTTCCTTAATATAGTCTTCTAGCTTCTTTAATTTGCTCTTATAATTTCTTAAGTTGAAAACTTAGCTCATAGATTTTATTTTTTATTTTTTTTTTGTGGTATGTGGGCCTCTCACTGTTGTGGCCTCTCCCGTTGCGGAGCACAGGCTCCGGACGCACAGGCTCCGGACGCACAGGCCCAGCGGCCATGGCTCACGGGCCCAGCCGCTCCGCGGCATGTGGGATCTTCCCAGACCGGGGCACGAACCCGTTTCCCCTGCATCGGCAGGCGGACTCTCAACCACTGCGCCACCAGGGAAGCCCTAGCTCATAGATTTTAAACCTTCCTTCCTTTATAACATAAACATTTGAAGCTCTACATTTCCCTCTGCATACATATTCAGTTCCACCCCCTAATATTTTTGATGTATTTTACTTTAACTCTCATTTGATTGGAAATACTTTCTATTTTCTTTTGTTATTTATTATTTAATTAATAGGCTATTTAGGAGTAGATTATTTAATTTCCAAATATGTGGGTAAATAGGTATCTTTTTGATTTCTAATTTAATTTTGCTGGGATCATAGATATCCTGTAGGATTTTAAGACTTTGAAACTTATTTAGTTTGTTTTATGGCCTGGCATTTCTGAGAGCTGTGTAGTCTTCTATAAATATTAATTAATTTAGTAAATTGTGTTGTTCAGATTTTCTACATCATATTTTTTCCTCTTGCCTTATAAATTACTGAAAATGGAGGTTAAATGCTCCACTATGATTGTAGATTTATCCTTATTTTAACTTTAGTGCTGTCAATTTTACTTTCATGAATTTTGAAGCTCTCTTCTTTTATATGTATTTAGGAATATTCAACTGACTATTGTATCTTTTTTGAAGTGACCCTCTTTAGCTCGGGTAATACTTCTTGTCCCGAAGTCTAGCTTGTCTGATGCAAATGAAGCTACATCAACTTGTTGTTTAGATTTTCCACGCTATATCTTTTCCATCATTTTGTTTAACCTTTCCATGCCTTTATATTTAAAATGCATCACTTGGAAGCATGTAGTTGTGTATTACTTTTTTTTTTTTTCATTTTGACAACTTCTGTCTTTCTTTTTAACTGGAGTGTATAGTTTATTTACATATAATTTAATTATTGTGTTTAAAATACATCTTTTTTTCCTACATATTTTCTAATCATTTCCTCTGTTCTGCATTCCTTTTTCCTTCCTTTCTGCCATTGCTTGTGTTAACTGAACACGTTTAATTTCCAACTTTGTTGTTTTATCTAGTTTATTGACATTTGTTTGTTTGTTATACTTTTATTTATTTTTGCTCTAGGAAGAATGGGGAGTTTAGCTGTAGGAACAGAAGTACTAAGCAGTATGGCATTATAAGTGTAAGATTAATGTATTGTAATGAACAGTGGCCCCCAAAGATATCGAGGTCCAAATCATTAGAATCTATGTGTGTTACCTTATATGGCAAAATTGAATTTGTATTTTATTGGGGGGAGGGGGAAATGAACAGCGTTTATTGATGTTCTAACTTATTATCTGAAAAAAACTGACTTTGTAGATGCAACTGTTAAAGATCTTGTGGTGGGGAGGTTGTCCTGGGATTATACTAGTGGGTCCTAAATGTAATCACAAGGGAAGTTATTGGAGGGAGGCAGAGGAAGATTTGACAACAGAGAAATGAACAGAAAGGACAATGTGACCCCTGAAGTAGGATTCTACCCTGCCAGCTCTAGAAGCTAGAAAAGGTGAGACAACAGGTTCTCCCTTAGAGCTTCCAGAGTGAGTGCAGGCCTGCTAACACGTTGGTTTTGGCCCAGTGAAATGTATTTCAGACTTTTCAAACTGTAGAAGTTTAAGAGAATAAACATGTATTGTTTAAAACCCCCAAATTTGTGGTAATTTTTCAAAGCTGACATAAGAGACAATTGGATAGGACCTTATATTTGGAATATAACCAAAGATAATAGAGTGTTAAGCTTTCTAGTGTTTAGCAGCATCAGAGTACAAGATTAAAATAGAATTTTGATTAATCATGTCTTATCTTGAAAGGTCATCTTAGATATTTGCTACCAATATAAAGGTGTGAAATCATCAGAATTCATCATATACATGAGAAATACAAAGATTTGTTATAGGAAGAATATGTCCATTATATTTTATAATTATATTTTACTACAAAAAGTTAACTTCAGAAGGCAAAGGTGATTTATTATATCAAAACAAATTATCCATTCTGTTAAACTCACTGCACCAACAATACTTACAATGTGCATATTAGTCTTTGTCATCTCTTTAACCACATTAATCTTAATACTGTGGACTTAGAGAGTGACAGAACTAGAAAGGTTTTTGGCCAGTGCCCTCATTTGAGAGAGGAAATGCAGGTCTAGAGATATTAAATTAATCACTCTGATTCTAAGGTAAGAAGAGCCACAAATCAGTTAGCATAATTTTCTCTCATATCCTAGAAGAATTATTTTAAAACTTTACACCATTTGAATATGTATATTGATATTGTTCATTTAGTTGAAAAGTCCTATTTCAGTCAGAAAAACAATAGCCACTCTAGGATTTTAGAGAAGAAAGGACTTAATACAGGCCATTTTAGGCTGGTTTTAATCATTGTTGGAAGGGTAAGGTGAAGACGGTCAAAGAAGAAATTCCTAAAAGCAGTTGATTCACAGGACTCACATGGAAACCACAGTGTTTCATCAATCTCATCAGGATATTGTCAGCTGTTAAAGCAGGGTGGTGTCCTGACCTGTCTCTGAAATAATGGTGGCCCTCAGCATTCTTGGTGAGACCTGTACTTCCATTCTCAGCTGCTGACTGCACCAGAGCATATGAATCTCAAGGCTCGCCTTTGTGCAAGATCTGTTTCAAGATCCCATAGATGATTTCTCCTTCCACTTTCTAAATCTGGCACAGGTGTCTCACATTGGCTGACCCTTCTCCCTGCAATGCATAGGGGACCCTAAAGAGGATAGCAACAATACTAAGTTGAACACAGATTTTTTTTCTTTGAATTCTTTCAAGTTTCTGAAATTTTATTTGTGTTAATTGATGTAGCTTTTTAATAAAACATGGGGGATTGGCCTTTGCAATATTGACTGTGCTGTTGGTTTTGTTGTAGTGTATTTTGCCTATGACATTAATCTTGTGGTACAATCTGAATTTCTTCAGGCCCCATCAGCCAGAGGTATCTTAGTGTCATGGTAGCAGTAAGAGTAAAGTAAATATAAGTTAACTTCCAAACGAGCCATATTGGATTTGTAATGTGTGCTTGTCTGTCAGGAACCACACTCTTTCTCAACATGTTAGCATCTATTATTTCATCTTTGATTGCTGGTGACTTATCAAACATCCTTAGTACTCTTCCTCAAACAGAGCCTGTGCCTTGTAGCTTTTTCAGCTGTAATCCAATTTTTCTATTTGAGTCCTGTTGGCGTGGGGTTAGGTGTTAAGGAGGCTTCTATAAGTTTCTGATTTATCTCAGTCTTTCAGTGGACATGTGTCTCTGGCCTCTGACCTTTATAATATTTTCTTCTTGTACAGTTTTCTTCTCTCCTTATGTGAGACAGGAAGTCTGGAAGGGGTTAAAGTGGGAGGAATGACCTTCTCTCAAGGCTCTGGGACAAGACTGTGGTAGAGTCTTCTCCAGGATTGCAGGCCTTTGTTAGAGGGAATGCTTATGGGGTACTGGTATTATTAGCAAGGATTACGTCTTACATCTTCACCATGAGAACCTGATGGGGTTCTTGAACATAAATCCCATGAAGGTATGGGGATCCGCCACAACTACTGAGCCTGTGCTCTAGAGCCCGTGAGCCACAACTACTTAGCCTGCATGACACAACTACTGGAGTCTGCATCTGGAGCCCTTGCTCTGCAAAAGAGAAGCCACTGCAATAAGAAGCCTGCACACTGCAATGAACAGTAACCCCCACTCGCTGCAAGTAGAGAAAGCCTGCACACAGCAACAAAGACCCAAAGCAGCCAAAAAAAAAAAAAAATGTAGGACTTCCTGATGGTCCAGTGGTAAATAATCCACTTTACAAGGCAGGGGACACGGGTTCGATCCCTGGTCAGGGAACTATGATCCCACATGCCATGGGGCAACTAAGACTATGACTCCAGGTTCACTTGTTTCTCCAGGTCTCAGGGTGGTACTTATCCTGGGACTTCAATTATCTGATGAGTCCCAGAAAGGTACTGATTTTTAGTTTGTTCAGTTTTTATTGTTTTCTTTGGAGGGAATGGGATGATGACTTCAAAGCTCTTTGCATTGGAGCTGAAACTAGAAATCTTATTACCATTGTTTTTTGGAGCCACATGAGAACATTTCAAGTGTATCTTAAGGGCGAATTTCCTTCCTACCTGGTATCCTGTGAAGGGGTTTTGAGGAGCAAGTTATGGATAGATTCTTTTTCCAAGGTGGCTTAGGAAGTCTTAATCCTGGAAAGCAACTTTTAATCTCAGCCTCCCAGCTATTCAGTAGTTTACAGGTCTTCCTGGTCTTACCACAATGAAACATCCCTATGCTCACAGGCTTGGAATTCTCTGTGTGGTTCTCCCTACAGCACACTGCCCTCAAAAAAAAAAAAAAAGAAAAGAAAAAAGAAAAGAAGAGAAAAGTTCTAAGTAAGAATTTTTATTTATGGTTACAACTTGAAATTGCTTTGAAAATGAAAGCCAGTATTCAGTAAGATGATATTTTGAGAGAGAGAGCCATCCTGTTGAAGTACAACTGAAATATTTTATGGAGAATACTTCATTTTTGCAGTGTGGATGGAGTAACATAAAGTCATATCCCATCTAAGAGTTTAGGAAGAGATTTTCTGCAAAATCATGTGCCAAAAACATGCACTTGTAAGATAATTAAGATCGTGTCTCACTTGACAGTTTTACATCAGATGTCATTGTTGTGTGTGCTTGTAGTGGGGCCCACGCAGAAACAAAGACAGTACTGTCATGTTTACTGTTTTTAATCAAAAATACATTTTAAGTTATTACTGTTTCCTTCACTCAATTGCCTGACGTGTGCAGAAAATTTTAAATGTAACATTTCATCTCTCGTTTACTTTAGCCCATTTACTTTGCCTTTTTCTTAGAATGATTATTTAGAGACTTAGTATAGTGTTTTTTTTATTGATGGTATGTGTAGCTTTATATATCCCCTCTGAAAGCTCTATACCTGTGGGACACAGAAAGACCTGAACTGCCATTAGGTCATCTACCACCTGTAAAATGATTTTTATTCTCCATTGCATGTATTTCACATTAGGAGTAGAAGACATTTTTTGCCTGAAACAGGTACAAAAACAAACCTTCTTCCTCAAAAGTGTTCATTTTTCACAGAATCACTAGATTGCCCACTGCCTACAGAGTGATATTCTGGGAATCCTTAATTTTATTTTCTTAAATATTCCATTACAAATTTTGCTACAATACACAGCTTATTTTTCCACACCCACACATCCACTAACATTAGTTTTCTGAAGTGTGAAACAGGACTTCCCGGTGGCATCTTCATGTTCTATGTAGCTATTGATGAAGCCACTTCTGACACTGGGTATGTCACTGTAAAATCCTGATACTTTTTGGAGGAAAGAAAAGTGTTATCCAATTATTTTCTCAAAATATAGCGCCAGCAAGTAACTGAGAAGGTAGTATCCACCTAGTATCAGCTTTTCAAAAATCCATGACCTATCAGTTTGAAGCAATTTCCTTGTTAAAAGCTTTATTAAACAAGTTAAAAATCTATGAATTATAGAGTTTTACTCATTTAGGAGATGAGAAGGAACTATCTACTCAGCAAAAATAAAAATGAGAAGATATGATTTAAATTGGTTGGCTTCAAAGTTGGAATCCAGTAGACGGTTGCAGAGCTCAGTGTGTGGGGGGTAGTTCTCAAATTATTATGCTCTGAAAGAATTACTTTGCAAGCATATCTGTAACAGCTTTAGAGTGCTGTACTTCTCTGGATAATTCAGGACAAAAAATTGCTGTAGGTTGGATTTCTCTCATCATTGAGGGGAGCTGATATTTCTTTGTTATTCTTCATTTATATCCCTACAGTCAATTGTAAACCCTCTATTTCTATTTACAGTTCTAGATAGTTAATTTTAAAACCTTTATTTTGCCAGTTAAAATGGTTGATGTCAGATCTTGATTAGAAAAGCATAATTTTCCTCTAAATTAACCAAACAGGGAGGGAGAAGAAATCCTTTATGTGAAATTATAATTTTGAACAGACACAAAATTGAAATTATTTCAGTTTATAAAAAAAAATAAATGATTGTGCTGAAATGCAGGTGGTTCATGGGTTATTGTTATATTTATTTTCCCTGTCAGTGTGGAGAAATATAAACTACATAAGTGATGTGGAATTGTGGTATTCTTAATAGAAAGATGTATATTTTTGGTTTGTCTTAGCCTGGGTTTCCACATGCAGACTAAAGTGAAATATTTTGGTATATTTTCCAGCTCTGTTGCGTGAATTACACATTTAAGATAAAAATATTTTTAGTCTATTGTTATAGGGGTAGTTGATTAACGCATTATATATTGTTAGTACAGACTAAGACATATTTTAAGACAGTGAGTAAAAAAGGGAAATGTAAAGTAAAAAAGGGACTTTCCAGTCAGAAACCTTCCAGTTTCTGACTGGAAGGTGGTTCCATTTTTCACAAGCATTTTGCATGAATATGTTAATATTTTGAGTAGTGATGATTCTAAAGCCACAGGAAGGCATTTTCTTGTACTGTGATATAGAGAGATTACTACGTTTAAATTGCTTATTACCTGAAAATATTATGGTTTTAGGATAATTTGGATATCTTCCTCCAAGTATTTTGTGTATCTTGACATTTATTAAAGAGAGGGTGAGTATAAGATAATAGATTCAGATGTAACCTGAGAATAATGGAAAGTTGATTTGTTCTGTTTTGGGGAAAGTTCAAATCATCTTTTTCCTGAGAAATTTGTGTTGTTGTTACTAAATAAGCATCTACTCAATAAATATCTAATTTCTTCAAAAAAAACATTTTAAATATTCAATATGCAAAATTAAATCAAGTTATATATGACATGACAGGTAGAGCCATGTCTAGTGAAAGCACTCTCTCTTCAGTTAGCCATTTCCTATTAACAAATGCCACTTGAGTACCTGTCAGTCATCCTTGGGTTGAGTCCTCCCTTAACCATGTGGTAGGTGTGTGACCTTGGGCAAGTTCCACAGATTCCACATCTATAGAATGAAGATAACAATAATAGATACCACATAATTTCTGAGAGGTTAATGACTTAATGCATGAAGAGTATTCAGATTCTTTCCTGGTATCTAGTAAGTAAGTGCTCAATAAATGTTAGCTATTATTTTATTTATTTATTATTATTAGCTATTAGTTATCTTTTTTTTTTCCAATAGGAAAGAATGTTTCACTATACTCATTTTTTTTCTCAGAGATGGCGCTGTTAGTCAGTAGATAGGGTGTTTCCTGTAGAAACACTGTTCCAGTCATTTTACCCACTTCTAATAACACTTTTGTAAGACTGAAGACCTGCTTAAACTGATGATAATGATGATGATCATGGTGATTATCCAGAATAAGAATTTATGTACATAAAAGAGGAAAATTATGTCATTTTGATGTGCTACTATAATTGCATGTAAGTATTCTGCATATATCTGTGGAATTTTCATTGCAGATATATTGGACTTTATCAAAGTTAAGAACTTCCACTCTGTTAAAGACACTGTTAAAGAGAATCAAAAGACAGGCCTTAAACTTGGAGAAAATAGTTGCAAACTACACATGTAACAAAGGACTAGAATCTAGCCTATAGAAATAACTCAACAATTAGAAAATAAGCAATAGAATTTTTAAAAAGCAGACAAAATTTTAAACAGACACTTTAGCAAAGAGTTACAAATGAAAATATATTTTTGGTCATTAGAGTGATGAAAATTAAATCCACAATGAACTATCACAGCATACTTATTAGAATGTCTAAAATTGAAACATCTAATCATATCAAGTGTTGGTGAGGATTTGGAGCAATTACAACTCTCACACACAGCTACTGGGAATGAAAATGGGACAACCACTGTGGAAAACAATTTGGCAGTTTCTTAAGATGTTAATTATACACCTGTTATATGACTCAGTCATTCCTCTCCCAAGACATATAAAAATAAATTTCCATGCAAACACTTATACCTGAATGTTCACAGCCATTTTATGTGTAGTAGCCAAAAACTGGAAGCAATCTATTTATAAGTAAATTGATAAACAAGTTGTATGTATATATAATGGAATACTACTCAGCAATAAAAATGAATTAACTTTTGATGAGGGTAACAATATGGATGGATTGCAAAATAATTATTCTGAGTGAAAGATGCTAGACCAAAAGTACATACTGTATGATTATATGTTTAAAATTTTAGAAAATGTAAATTAATATGTAGTGACAGAAAGTAGATCAGAAGTTGCCAGGGATTAGAAGAGGGCTGGGAAATACAGAAGGAAGAGATTATCAGGATCATAAGGCAACTTTTGGTTGGGTTTTATGTATTCATTATCATGATTTTGTTGGTAGTTTCGCAAGTACATACATATGTCAAAACATCAAATTATAGATTTAAATTTATATATTATTTAAATATCTATAGATTATATGCTGCTTACTGTATGCCAATTTTGCCTCAATAAGGTTGTTAAAATTTTTTAATAAAATCAAAGAGCATGATTCATGCTAATTTTAATTGTATTGGTTTCAAAATTCATTCAGTGATATTACAGTACAAACACCATTTAACAGATAATAAGTTTTATTCTTTTTGGTCTATACTTGTCTAATGAGAGTGAATTGTGGGATTCTCTTTTTTTCTTCAAACATAGTAATGATTTTCAAGATACCTTTTTTACTTAAGTAAGAGGGCAAATGACTTTTTGTTTGTTAAAATATCACCTTTTCTTTCTACCTATACCAGTTGATCCTGTGGTTAATATAATAGATTTTGATCAGTCCAATAAAGAAAGGGTTATTTTTTTCCCCTGAACATACAAATTTATAATACATTTTCCTATCACAGTTATAATATTTTAAGAATTCTTAAAACTCTCTGAACTAGTCAGTAGTTAGTGATAATCAATAGAAAACAGAAAGAATGGCATGCTCTCATTAATCAACTTACTATAAAAATAGTTTTCATAGCACAAATATGAAACTCTTGCTTGTTTAGTTCCCTTACATTCTAAAAGATTACTAGCAGATAATTAAATTCAAAGGAGAAATAAAGTTATAATCCTGAGAGCATATAGATGTAGAAAAATAATAATTATATTTGAAAATGTATCTTGCTGAGGCAGCTCTCTATCATTATATTAACACATGGTAGAGTATGCATCCATTAATCCAGAAAACCAACAACTAAAAATATAGAATTATTATTTTACCCCATAACATTTTGTAGCTAGTTTAATTTTACCTCAGAAATGTACTTATATAATCAAACTCCAAGCTGTGTCCAAGAGTCAATAACAATTCAGTTTTTTTTAACAATTCAGTTTTATTAGCTTCACCTTCTACTCCTAAATGTTATACAAGCACAATTATTTGTTGATTAATTTAGATCAGTGACATAGTTTAGGTAATGAATGTATGAACATGTGTGTATTCTGAAGAGAGTCAGAATTATATAGCAAGGAAAAGCCTTAGGGTTATAATTCTGATGTCAAGTGCATGTTATTTTATTCTAGTTCTTTGAACACTGTTAATCCATGTATATTTGACAAATGTCAATTAACAGGAATGTTAATTAACCAAAAGACCCAATTTTCTGATTATTCTTGGATAAATGGGTGCTTACTAAAATTTCTAAAATAATTTCTATAACAGTTGCCATAAATATAACTTTTATTATTTATATACCCATGCCTAATGAAAATTAAAGTTCTCTGACCTGGAATTCTCTCTGTCTCTTGATAAAGTTTCCTCTGATGATGTGTGTCTTGAGAGTCAAAATACAGACTTCTGGCAAACACAGGATTTACAATAGAGATTTTTATAACATTTTCTTCATTAATTAGTAATGCTTTATGATTTTAAATATTTTTTAAGCTTCATAGTTGCATATTGTATATGTTATTAAGCTATTGTCTTTCAGGACGGTTACATTGCCTCTCCTTTGAACAGAAGCCATTAGTTCCAGCCTCTAGCTTCTTATCTCATCAGAGCCAGCCTAATCATGCTAGTGTTTCAGGGCCAGCTTGCTGAAACCCAAACCCAGTGTTCTGAACAGCCACTCTATAAAATCTCTTCTAGGGTCTGATAATCCCAGCATATTCCCTTTGTTCTTCTAGTTCTTCAGGCAGTTGTTGTTCTCTCCAATTAGTATTTCTGTGATAATCTCATTTGTATTTCTGTGCTTTAAGCTTTCCAACACTTCTGTAACTAACTCCCTCTGTAAGTTTCTATCTGTTGAAATACCTTATATGATTCCCTTTATCCTAACTAGACACACTGTGTAGATGAATATGCTTCCATATGACTTTAAAAAATCATTTTCAATAATCAGTTTGCTCTATATTCTATATTAGAATTATTAACATTATTTTATGATGCATGAAACTCTAGAAAAAATCTATTGTAGAGATGCAAATGAGTTTAATTATGTATATTATTTATAAAGAAATCAATGTCAGTTTAATTAGTGCTCATCCCAGTGAAGCCTTGCCATTATTGCCATGCTCTCCTATGAATCTTCAGTCACTTTAAGAAGTTCAGGATTTTCAGACCACCAGTTTTCCCTTTTCAGACTTCATCTTCCACCCCGTTTTTGAATTGTCATCAGGAATTGCCATATTTGATAATTCATTTTTCCTTGTTATCCTTTCTTCAATTAGCTTCTAAGACAGCACACATGTAGCTTTACTCTTACCTTGCTGGCTGCCTCTTCCTATCTGCTCTTTTTTTGGTTTCTCCTAATCTACCTAACTTATAGGATTCTCTCTCTCTCTCTCTTTAAAATTTACACACACTCACTCCTTTGGAAAATTCATCTTATCTCAAATGAATCATACACCGATCATTTGCTGTTGTTACTTGGTGTTTGTTTGTTTAGTGACTTTCCTGGACTAATTGTCTAATGTGTACTCCCCTCTACGTATGGTCATTCATACTCAGCCCTGAATCAATAGTCTTCCATTTTGTCCTTATTGCTGGGTTCTGTGTACGTGTTGGCTCTTGCTTGCCAGACTCTAGCAGTTTGTAACTCTCTCTTAGCTTTTAGTTCTTGCATGATCTCAGCATCAGCCAGAATGGAGAGATTCCAGCCTCCTACAGTCTTTTCTGGACATGCTCACAGCCCTGCATATACAGGTGGCCTCCTAGGTTCTCCAGGAATATGTTGGAACTTTTGAAACTCCTTAAGGACACCTGATTCATAAGATCCTCGTTTATGGTTTTTGCCAACCTTTTTTTTGGTTTTTTTTTTTTTTACTATTTTTGCCACCTTGGGTAGATGTGATTTGAACAATCACGACTCATTATTTTTGACAAATGTCCTGGGGTTAAAGCCTTTCCAACTGAAGGAGATAAAGGCATGTCAAATAGTGACAAGTCTGGCAACTAGGGTGTTTCCATGGAGCTGACACATACGTTGAATAGTGAAAACTCACTGAAAATGGGGCTTTTTGGAGAGACTTAAGTCCATTCTGCCCACTTCATTGGCTGCTCCACTGTTGTTTTTAACAGTTACTGTGGTTTCAAGGCAGCTGATTTTTGACGATAACATAGAACTGAGAAGATGGACATAGTAGTAGAGCAAATTAAACTGCACACAGTCCACTGTTCTTACAAAGATTCAGACATTAGAAAAAAGCTTATGGGGGAGGCCTTCAAGATGGCAGAGGAGTAAGACATGGAGATCATGTTCCTCCCCACAAATACAACAAAAATACATCTACATGTGGAACAACTACAGAACACCTACTGAACACTGGCAGAAGACCTCAGACTTCCCAAAAGGCAAGAAACTCCCCATGTACCTGGGTAGGGCAAAAGAAAAAAGAAAAAACAGAGACAAAAGAATAGGGATGGGACCTGCACCTCTGGGAGGGAGCTGTGAAGGAGGAAAAGTTTCCACACACTAGGAAGCCTCTTCACGGGCAGTGAAGGCAAGGGGCAGGGGGGAAGCTTAGGAGCCACAGAGGACAGCACAGCAGCAGGGGTGCAGAGGGCAAAGTGGAGAGATTCCCGCACAGAGGATCAGTGCCGACCAGCACTCACCAGCCTGAGACTCTTGTCTGCTCACCTGCCAGGGCGGGTGGGGCCTGGGAGCTGAGGCTCGGGCTTCAGAGGTCAGATCCCAGGGAGAGGACTGGGGTTGGCTGTGTGAACACAGCCTGAAGGGGGCTATTGTGCCACAGATAGACAGGAGGGAGACCAGGAAAAAGTCTGGAATTGCCTAAGAGGCAAGGGACCATTGTTTCGGGGTTTGGGAGGAGAGGGGATTCAGAGCACCGCCTAAATGAGCTCCAGAGATGGGCGCGAGCTGTGGCTATCAGCGCAGACCCCGGAGACAGGCTTGAGATGCTAAGGCTGCTACTGCAGCCACCAAGAAACCTGTGTGCTAGCACAGGTCATTATCCACACCTAACCTCCCAGGAACCTGTGCAGCCCACCACTGTCAGGGTCCCGTGATGCAGGGACAACTTTCCCGGTAGAACACATGGCACGACTCAGACTGTTTCAACTTCATGTTGGTCTCTGCAGCCACAGGCTTGCCCCACATCTATACCCCTCCCTCCTCCCAGCCTGAGTGAGTCAGAGGCCCCTAATCAGCAGCTAGTTTAACCCGGTCCTGTCTGAGTGAAGAACAGATGCCCTCAGGTGACCTACACACAGAGGCAGAGCCAAATCCAAAGGTGAACCTCAGGAGCTGTGTGAACAAAGAAGAGAAAGGGAAATTTCACTGGGCAGCCTCAGGAGCAGCAGATTAAATCTCTGTAATCAACTTGATGTACCCTGCATCTGTGGACTACCTGAATAGACAATGAATCATCCCAAAATTGAGGAGGTAGACTTTGGGAGCAACTGCAGACGTGGGGTTTGCTGTATGCAACTGACTACTTTCTGATTTTTATGTTTATCTTACTGTAGTTTTTAGTGCTTGTTATCATTGGTGAATTTGTTTATTGGTTTGGTTGCTCTTTTTTATTTTTAAATTTTTTTAATACTTTATTTTTTATTTTAATAACTTTATTTTATTTTATTTTTCTTTCTTTCTTTTTTTTCTCCTTTTCTTCTGAGCCATGTGGCTGACAGGGTCTTGGTGCTCCGGCAGGGTGTCAGGCATGAGCCTCTGAGGTGGGAGAGCTGAGTTAAGGACGTTGGAGCACCAGAGACCTCCCAGCCCCATGTAATATTAATCAGCAAGGGCTCTCCCAGAGATCTCCTTCTCAATGTTAAGACCCAGGTCCACTCAACGACCATTAAGCTCCAGTATTGGACACCCCATGACAAACAACTAGCAGCACAGAAACACAAATCCACACATTAGGAGAGAGGCTGCCTAAAATCATATTAAGTTCACAGACACCCCAAAACATACCACCAGACACAGTCCTGCCCACCAGAAAGACAAGATCCAACCTCATCCACAAGAACACTGGCAACAGACCCCTCCACCAGGAAGCCTACACAACCCACTGAACCAACCTTACCCACTGGGGGCAGAAAGCAAAAACAACAGGAACTATGAATATGCAGCCTGCCCAAAGGAGACCCCAAATATAGTAAGTTTAGCAAAATGAGAAGACAGAGAAATACGCAGCAGATGAAGGAGCAAGGTAAAAACCCACCAGACGAAGCATGAAGAGGAAATAAGCAGTCTACCTGAAAAAGAATTCAGAATAATGATAGTAAAGCTGATCCAAAATCTTGGAAATAGAATGGAGAAAATATAAGAAACATTTAACAAAAATCTAGAAAAACTAAAGAGCAAACAAACAATGATGAACAACACAATAAATGAAATTAAAAATTCTCTAGAAGGAATCAATAGCAGAATACCTGAGGAAGAAGAACGGATAAGTGACCTGGAAGATAAAATAGTGGAAATAACTACTGCAGAGCAGAATAAAGAAAAAAGAATGAAAAGAATTGACGACAGTCTCAGACATACCTGAGACAATATTAAATGCACCAACATTTGAATTATAGGGGTCCCAGAGAAGAAGAGAAAAAGAAACGGATTGAGAAAACACTTGAAGAGATTATAGTTGAAAACTTCTCTAATATGGGAAAGGAAATAGTCCATCAAGTCCAGGAAGTGCAGGGAATCCCATAAAGGATAAATCCAAGGAGAAAGATGCCAAGACACATATTAATCAAACTATCAAAAATTAAATACAAAGAAAATATATTAAAAGCAGCAAGGGAAAAACAACAAATAATATACAAAGGAATCCCCATAAGGTTAACAGCTGATCTTTCAGCAGAAAGTCTGCAAGCCAGAAGGGAGTAGCAGGAAACATTTAAAGTGATGAAAGGGAAAAACCTACAACCAAGGTTACTCTACCCAGCAAGTATCTCATTCAGATCTGCTGGAGAAATTAAAACCTTTACAGACAAGCAAAAGGTAAGAGAATTCAGCACCACCAAACTAGCTTCACAACAAATGCTAAAGGAATTTCTCTAGGCAGGAAACACAAGAGAAGGAAAAGACCTACAAAAATAAACCCAAAACAGTTAAGAAAATGGTAATGGGAGCATACACATCGATAACTACCTTAAATGTAAATGGATTAAATGCTCCCACCAAAAGACTTAGATTGGCTGAATGGATACAAAAACAAGACCCATATATATGCTGTCTACAAGAGACCCACTTCAGACCTAGGGCCACATACAGACTGAAAGTGAGGGATGGAAAAAGAGATTCCATGCAAATGGAAATCAAAAGAAAGCTGGAGTAGGAATTCTCATATCAGAAAAAATAGATATTAAAATAAAGACTATAACAAGAGACAAAGAAGGACACTATATCAATCCAAGAAGAAAATAACAATTGTAAATATTTATACACCCAACATAGGAGCACCTCAATACATAAGGCAAATGCTAGAAGCCATAAAAGGGGAAATCAACAGTAACACAGTAATAGTAGCAGAATTTAAAACCCCACTTTCACCAATGGACAGATCATCCTAAATGAAAATAAATAAGGAAACACATGCTTGAAATTACACAGTAAAGAAGATGGACTTAATTGATATTTATAGGATGTTCCATCCAAAACCAGCAGAATACACTTTCATCTTAAGTGCTCATGGAACGTTCTCCAGGATAGATCATATCTTGTGTCACAAATCAAGCCTTGGTAAATTTAAGAAAATTGAAATCATATCAAGTATCTTTTCCAACCACAACACTATGAGATTAGATATCAATTACAGGAAAAAAAACTGTGAAAAATACAAACACATGGAGGCTAAACAATATACCACTAAATAACCAAGAGATCACTGAAGAAATCAAAGAGGAAATAAAAAAAATACCTAGAAACAAATGACTGAAAACACAACACCCCAAAACCTGTGGGATGCAGCAAAAGCAATTCTAAGATCAAAGTTTCTAGCAATACAATCCTACCTCAAAAAACAAGAAAAATCTCAAAAAAAAACAACCTAACCTTACAACTAAATTAATTAGAGGAAGAAGAATTTAAAAAAACCCAAAGTTAGCAGATGGAAAGAAATCATAAAAATCAGATCAGAAAGAAATGAAAAAGAAATGAAGGAAACAATTGCAAAGATCAATAAAACTAAAAGTTGGTTCTTTTTTTTTTTTTTTTTTTTGCGTTACGTGGACCTCTCACTTTTGTGGCCTCTCCTGTTGTGGAGCACAGGCTCCGGAGGCTCAGGCTCAGCAGCCACAGCTCACGGGCCCAGCTGCTCTGTGGCACGTGGGATCTTCCTGCAGTGGGGCACGAACCCGTGTCCCCTGCATCGGCAGGCGGACTCTCAACCACTGTGCCACCAGGGAAGCCCTAAAAGTTGGTTCTTTGAGAAGATAAACAAAATTGATAAACCATTAGCTAGACCCATCAAGAAAAAAGGGAGAATACTCAAATCAACAGAATTAGAAATGAAAAAGGAGAAGTAAAAACTGACACTGCAGAAATATTAAAGATCATGAGAGATTATTACAAGCAACTCTATGCCAATAAAATGGACAACCTGGAAGAAATTGACAAATTCTTAGAAAAGCACAACCTTCTGTGACTGAACCAGGAAGAAATAGAAAATATAAACAGACCAGTCATAAGCACTGAAATTGAAACTGATTAAAAATCTTCCAACAGGGCTTCCCTGGAGGCGCAGTGGTTGAGAGTCCACCTGCCGATGCAGGGGACACGGCTTCATGCCCAGGTCCAGGAGGATTCCACATGCCATGGAGTGGCTGGGCCCGTGAGCCATGGTCACTGAGCCTGCGCATCCAGAGCCTGTGCTCCGCAATGGGAGAGGCCATGACAGAGAGAGGCCTGCATACTGCAAAAAAAAAAAAAAAAAAAAAAAAAAAATCTTCCAACAAACAATAGCCCACAATCAGATGGCTTCACAGCAAATTCTATCAAACATTTAGAGAAGAGCTAACACCTATCCTTCTCAAATGCTTCCAAAATATAGCAGAGGGAGGAGAACTCCCAAACTCATTCTACGAGGCCACCATCACCCTGATAACAAAACCAGACAAAGATGTCACAAAAAAAGATAACTACAGGCCAGTATCACTGATGAACATAGATGCAAAAATCCTCCACTAAATATTAGCAGAGTCCAACAACACATTAAAAGGATCCTACACCATGATCAAGTGGGGTTTATCAGAGGAATGCAAGGATTCTTCAATATATGCAAATAAATCAATGTGATACACCATATTAACAAATTGAAGGATAAAAAGCATATGATCATCTCAATAGATGCAGAAAAGCTTTCAAAAGAATTCAATGCCAATTTATGATAAAAACCCTCCAGAAAGTAGGCATAGAAGGAACTTACCTCAACATAATAAAGGCCATATATGATAAACCCACAGCCAACATTGCTCTCAATGGTGAAAAACTTAAACCATTTCCACTAAGATCAGGAACAAGACAAGGTTGCCCAGTGTCACCACTATTATTCAACAGTTTTGGAAGTTTTAGCCACAGCAATCAGAGAAGAAAAAGAAATAAAAGGAATCCAAATTAGAAAAGAAGTAAGCCTGTCACTGATACTATACATAAAGAACCCTAAAGATACTACCAGAAAACTACTAGAACTAATCAATGAATTTCATAAAGTAGCAGGATACAAAAATTAATGTACAGAAATCTCTTGCATTCCTTTACACTAATGATGCAAAATCTGAAAGAGAGATTAAGGAAACACTCCCATTTACCATTGCAACAAAAAAAATAAAATACCCAGGAATTTTAGGTAGGAATTGTCTCCTACCTAAGGAGACAAAAGAACTATGTGCAGAAAACTATAAGACACTGATGAAAGAAATTAAAGATGGTACAAACAGATCGAGAGATATACCTTGTTCTTGGATTTGAAGAATCAACAGTGTGAAAATGACTATACTACCCAAAGCAATCTACAGATTCAATGCAATCCCTATCAAACTACCAATGGCATTTTTCACAGAATTAGAACAAATAATTTCACAATTTGTATGGAAACACAAAAGCCCCGAATAGCCAAAGTAATCTTGAGAAAGAAAATCAAAGCTGGAGGAATCAGGCTCACCAACTTCAGACTATACTACAATGCTACAGTAATCAAGACAGTATGGTAGTGGCACAAAAACAGAAATATAGATCAATGGAACAGGATAGAAAGCCCAGAGATAAACCCACACACATATGGTAAGCTTATCTTTGATAAAGGAGGCAGGAATGTACAATGGAGAAAAGATAACCTCTTCAATAAGTGGTGCTGGGAAAACTGGACAGCTACATGTAAAAGAATAAAATTAGAACACTCCCTAACACAATACAGAAACATAAACACAAAATGGAAGGCCCAACACTATAAAACTCTTAGAGGAAAACATAGGCAGAAGACTATATGACATAAATCACAGCAAGATCCTTTTTGTCCCACCTCCTAGAGAAATGGAAAGAAAAACAATAATAAACAAATGGGAACTAATGAAACTTAAAAGCCTTGCACAACAAAGGCAACCATAAACAAGACAAAAAGACAACCCTCAGAATGGGAGAAAATATTTGCAAATGAAGCAACTGACAAATGATTAATCTCGAAAATATACAAACAGCTTATGCAGCTTAATACCAAAAAGACAAACAACCCAATCCAAAAATGGGCAGAAGACCTAAATAGACATTTCTCCAAAGAAGATATACAGATTGCCAACAAACACATGAAAGGGTGCTCAACATCACTAATCATTAGAGAAATACATATCAAAACTACCATGAGGTATCACCTCACTCTGGTCTGAATGGCCATCATCAAAAAATCTAGAAACAATAAATGCTGGAGAGGGTGTGGAGAAAAGGGAACCCTCTTGCACTGTTGGTGGGAATGTAAATTGATACAGCCACTATGGAGATTAATATGGAGGTTCCTTAAAAACTAAAAATAGAACTACCATACAAAAAAACCTAAGAAAAACTAAAAATAGAACTACCATACAACCCAGGAATCTCAATACTGGACATATACCCTGAGAAAACCATAATTCAAAAATAGTCATGTACCACAATGTTCATTGCATCTCTATTTACAATAGCCAGGACATGGAAGCAACCTAAGTGTCCATCAAGAGATGAATGGATAAAAAAGATGTGGCACATATATACAATGGAATATTACTCAGCCATTAAAATAAATGAAATTGAGTTATTTGTAGTGTGGTGGATGGACCTAGCTTCTGTCATACAGAGTGAAGTAAGTCAGAAAGAGAAAAACAAATACCGTATGCTAACACATATACATGGAATCTAAAAAAAAAAAAAAAAACAAAAAAAAAACTATTCTGAAGAACCTAGGGGCAGGACAGGAATAAAGATGCAGACGTAGAGAATGGACTTCAGGAACTGGGGAGGGGGAAGGGTAAGCTGAGATGAAGTAACAGAGTGATATTGACATATATATACTATAAAATGTAAAATAGATAGCTAGTGGGAAGCAGCCGTATAGCACAGTGAGATCAGCTCGTGCATTGTGTCCACCTGGAGGGGTGGGATGGAGTATGGGAGGGAGATGAAAGACAGAGGGTAATGGGGATATATGGATACGTATAGCTATTTCACTTTGTTATACAGCAGAAAGTAACACACCATTGTAAAGCAATTATTCTCCAATAAAGATGTTAAAAAAAATAAGCTCATTACAGTAGATGGTTGAAAATCTTTGGTTAATTTTGAGAGGTCTTAAAAACATTAAATTTGACCTTTATTTTGGCAGAAAACCACAGAAATTATTTCTCTCATTGTTCTGAAGATGTGAGGTCCGAAATCAAGTTGTTGGCAGGACCATGCTCCCTTGATGGCTCCACAGGAGAACTCTTCTTTGCCTCTTCTTACGTTCTAGTAGTTGCTAGAAATCCTTGGAATTTATTGGCTTATAGCTGCATCACTCCAATCTGTCCCCATTGTCACATGGTCTTCCTCTTTGTGTCTCATCCGTGTCTTGCAGTCTCCTTCTCCTTATAAGACCACCAGTCATATTGCATTAGAGCTCACCATAATCCGCTATGACCTCTTCTTAACTTGATTACATCTGCAAAGACACTCTTTTGAAATAAGGTCACATCCACAGTTAATAGGGTACCCAGTAATTTTGAAGGGGGCCCAATAAGATCTACTACCATCTTTTTAATTTTTGCCGGATTTGCATTTGTGACTTTTTTCCCCCTAAACACTGTTTTAGCTGTGTCTTAATAAGTTTTGTTATTTTGTATTTCCATAATCCAAATCTTCTGATTTCAATTGTGGTTTCTTCTTTAGCTCATTGGTTTCTTAGAATATATTGCTTAATTTGTAAACACTTTGGGATTTTCTGATGATCTTTCTGTGATTGACTTTCTGCTTCACTCTTCTGTGATCAGAGATCATACTGTCTATTATTTCATCCTTTGAAATTGGTTGAGAATTGCTTTATGGTCCACCATACTGTCAACTTGCTAAATATTTTATGTGCACTTGGAAAAAATATGAGTTCTGTAGTTTGGGAGTATATATTCTACATATGTTTTAATTAGGTCAATCTTGTTATATATGTAGTTCCAATCTTTGATATCTCTGCTTGAATTTCATGTTTCCTTGGTCTATCAGTTACTAAGAGAAGTGTGTTAAAACCTTTTACTATTTTTATGGAATTTATTTCTTCTCTTAGTTCTTTCAGTTTTGGCTGTATCTGGGGCCATATATTTGGCACATGAAAGTAGAAAGAATTTTGACAATTTTTGCCAGGGTTCTGTTACATGTCCGGAGGACTAGATCTTCAGAGGTCCTTATTCTAATCATTCCGAAGTCCTGTCTCCCAAATCTTATTTTGATTTCTTAAAATAATGACATGATTGAAGTTTCAAGATACCAAGAGACTTTAGACACCATGTTTCTGTGGAAGAAACTGTGGGCTCCTGATTACATCCAGTTATATCTTTCTTACATTTATTGGGACTCCAATGACAGGTTTCTCAGTATTCTCCTATGGTAATATAGGAAGTAAGCCAAACAAATTTATAAACATATAGAATTATTTAATGGAAAAATCACATCTTACATCCTGGTGTTGTATCTAGGCTCATTTCTGGGAAGGCTACAAAGGTATTGGTATGATTTTCTAGGAATAATACACATTCATCACAATCTACTAATTACAGCTGCTTCTAATGAAAATCAAGCAGTATTCTCAATATATTATATTTGTGAGTGTGAAGGCACCTTTTGGTCTAATATAGGGATTTTTCTGATGATCTGTCATTGGCCTAATAAGGTGGAAATTCCCATAAATATCTAAAGTGGAACCAGGTACATATTCAGTAATAGATAAACAATGATTCAGGCAACTATCACTTTGTTTAGATCTCGTTTACTGTAAAGTAGTATAGCTCTCAAGATTCACCCAATCCATATCACCAAGTTTAAGAGACTAGGGCTTTAGGATTAAAAATACTGGTGATAGTATGATATATTCATTCCCCTGGAAAGGCTTCTCATCATATCTTTCTTAGGGCCACTAAGAGTTTCTTCACTCACTGAGCTGACAAGACCAAGATTTCATGACATCTCACCTAGATTACTATGATAGTCTACTCATTGTTCATCCTGTTTCCTGCTGCATCCAAGATATCAGTCTGTTAGATGGATGAACAAGAACGACTAGAACATTTGGGGGAATAAGTTTACCAAGAATCTCTTTATTGTTACCCAGAGTTTGTGACTGTATAGTAGATGTAGTTCTTCTTTGGTATGCTGAGCTGAACTCTGTTGCCAACCTTAGAGACCTTTCTCTCCAAATCAGATTTTTTTAAATGTACATGAAGTTTGTTTTTCTTTTTATTCAAACCCCCTCAATGGCCTTTCATCATATTCAGACTGTAATCAAAATTACTTTTCATGCTTTATAAAACCCTTCATTATCCAACTCTGACCTCATGTCCTAGCTCTTTCTACCTCATTCACTCTGCCACATGAGCCAGGTTGGCTTCCATATGGTTCATGAGCAAACCAAGCTAATATGTTTTTTGCCTTCTCTGCTTCCTCTGATGGATCATTCCTCTCCAGTAGCCTTATGTGGCTTATCAACTCACCTCATTTTGGTCCCTGCTTAAATGTCACTTTTTCTTGAGGTATTTCCCAGCCATCTTATCTGAAATCGGTAGTGGTCTATGTAAAAAGAAAATGAGTAACACTGGGTTCTGAGATAAAGATTTTCTCTGTCTGTGAGGCGATACTGTCTGGTTGGGATGTAAGGTAGTATTTAAGCTGAGAATTGACTGACAAGGAGGAGTTAGCTTTGTGAAGATATTTTACAGATACTGTTCGAAGAGAGGATAGACTGCAAAATAGGCCACTGCCTTAGACTTTGACACCATATTTATCTCCATATTAATTCTGTCTAAAATGCTGCTCTTTCAGGCTTGCCCATGTATTACTCAACTTTCAAAATCCAACTTAAATGTCATCTCTTATCTGAAGGATTTCATAGCCCTTTTTCTTAAAGGTCTATTCTTTCCTGTGCTCCCAGTGCTTCACATCTAATATTTTGTTGGCTGTACACTGTTTAAATGGGGTATATGTCTAACAGAGTTATGTGGAAACTAACATGGCTCTCATTTTTATTGATCAAAGGTGGATTTATTTTCATGTTCAAACTGAAACAGTGATTTTCTTACACTGAAGTATTATGCAACATCTTCATGTATAATTAAAAATAAAATGTTATTAAATAAATCTAGGAAGGTTTAAGAGTGTTCTGACTTATCCCTAGACAACAACATCTATGCTTGTGTGTGTGTGTGAATGTCTGTGTGCATGTGTGTGGATAGATAGATTTCATAAAGTCTGAAAATATAGACTACTATACACAATATCATTGGAAATTATAGTATAAACTGTAAAAAATTTAAATATTATCTGTATTTCCTGATTATGTGGGCACGATATATAATTCACTTCAAAAAAATGCATATATATGTGAGTGTGTGTGAGAGACAGTGTGTGTGTGTGTGTGTGTGTGTGTGTGTGTGTGTGTGTGCGTGCCAGCATACTCTCTGGCTTTGCTAGTATCCTGAACTTAGTTTGACTGTTGGGGAATCTAACATGACAGATGTTGATAGATATACAAAGAAAACAAAGATGAAGGGCAAAGCAATCAGAAGGAGATTACTGTGGGATAATAAGTAAAACAGTCAAACAGTATTTTTAGTGTTTGATGACAGCAACCTTCCAGATGAAGAATGATTAAGATTGAAATTTCAGCATTTCATATACTTGCAAAGACTAAAAAGCCTATTGCAAAAAAAAAATGAAAGGAACATGAGCAGAGGATGTAGTCAGATTCAGTTCATATATTGTGAATGAAGAACAGCACAAAATACAAAATTTGTACGGCACTTGAAACGTAAGATTATAGGAAAATTCAGAGCAGACCAGTATAGAGACATTTTCACTTAGAATACTGATTTTCAGAGTCTTACTAGTTTCTTAAAGATGAAGAACTTGAATTCTATGTCAAAAAAACTCCTGCATATACCATTTTATATCATTATATATGTTCATTCTTAAATTTGCATACTGTAGTGTTAAAGTCTTATCTAGCGTTTAGGTTAAAACATTTAAAAAATGTGTAGTGGAGAGAAAGATTATTCTTATTATTGATAAAAATCATTCCTTTTACTATCCACAGACTTTCTAATAACTGCAACTTCAGGTCAGGACTTATATAGAAATATTGTTTATTCGTATGGGCTTGCTTTTTTTTTATAGTGTTTATTTTTACTTGTTGACAGTTTGCTTTATTTATTTATTTATTTTTGGCTGTGTTGGGTCTTCGTTTCTGTGCGAGGGCTTTCTCTAGTTGTGGCAAGCGGGGGCCACTCTTCATCGCGGTGCGCAGGCCTCTCACTATCGCGGCCTCTCTTGTTGCAGAGCACAGGCTCCAGACGCGCAGGCTCAGTAATTTTGGCTCACGGGCCCAGTCGCTCCGCGGCATGCGGGATCTTCCCAGACTGGGGCACGAACCCGTGTCCCCTGCATCGGCAGGCAGACTCTCAACCACTGCGCCACCAGGGAAGCCCCTGGGCTTGCTTTTTATGTGCAAATTCTTATTTTCTTTGTCTCTTAATTGGGAATGCTTAGATTCCAATTCACTCTCTAGCTATGTGACAGTATACAAATAATTTGTTTCCTAATTTTTACTTTCCTAAAAATTAAAGGATGAGTATCCAAAGTAGCTAAAGCCTTATGGTGTATTTGTGAGGATCAAAGATGATAAATGATATAAAGTGTTTGCCCCAGTGCCTGGCACATAGCAAATTTTCAAAAGTATTATTATCTTTATGCTATTATCATATATTCTCATGCTACTTATTCATACGTAAAATGAGTTCATATTTTTAGCCTAAGTAAGAGAATATAAATGAATGTGTTAACAAAACTATTAAGTACCAACCTAAGATAATTCCTGAAGGAAATCTTTCTGAGCTTTATTTATGATTATAGGCAAAGTGCTTCACACAATGTCTTGTACTAAAATGTCTGCTCAATTGGATATAACTGAACAAAGCTGCAATTCTATTGATTCTTAAAACTATTGTATATCTAAATATTTGGGTTTTTCCTCAGAAAACCATATTTTGCTTTACAAAAAGTACTATTCATATACCTGTTCTGATTTTTGCTTGCTTTGAATTTAAATTCAATTGATCCTTACAGCAACTTACAAATTCCATAAATTATAGTTTTATATTTAATGCACATACTGTTCAATTTTTATGCAAGGAAGAGTTTTCTTCTATACTTTCAATGATGTACAGCTGTCTTTCATGTTTATGTGGAGAATGTAAAAGAAGAATCTTGTGCTAATAGTCAGTGGTCAGTAGATTGTAGAGATTGTGTGTCAGCATTTCTCAAGGCTTGTAATTACTTTAAATATAATTCTAGCTTTCCTATGCTTTTATAATATCGATATTAAAAACAAAAATTAAGCATTTATACACTTAGTTTTGAAATAAAAGTAAAGATTTATTTGTAAAAAAAATTCATCATTTAAATTTATTAGTAAAATATTCCAGATGAAACCATACATTATGCATTAATAATGAACCATAAATAGATATATAGATAAATAATCAATATCTAACTCCACAGAATGCAATAAAGAATATCCAAAAGTATTAAGACAAATGATTAATATCCTGTACATGCAATCCCTTCTAGGAAGGAATGACTGATAATTTAAAAATGTGCTTTTAAGGAAGGCTTCACAGAGGAGGCTGATTTGCACTGGACACACGCGATAAGAGTGCCTGCGCTGGGGAGGGAGAGACATCTGTGCTAGGAGGATCACTTAAATGAGGCATTGAAGTGGGAAAACAGGAGTTGTATTCAGATGACAATGGCAATGAATATAGTGATTTAGCCTGTATAAAGGATTGGTTTTTGAAACGATGAGAAGGAAGGACAATTTAGTACCAATTAATAGAGGGCTTGGATTCCAGAATAAGCAATGTTTATGTTGTTCTGAAGGAAAATAAGAGCTTTTGCAGTTATTTGTTTTTGTGTTTGTTTTCAGCTGGTCTTACTGTACTCCCTTCTGCCTTAAAGGAAGAGCTACCTGTTCTCCTTTCAAAGGCAAGTCCCTCCACCTACATATTGTCCATTGCATCACTGCCTGTCATCTCTGAAACAGTCTGACATTAGTTACATCTTCCATCTCTGTATTCTTCAATTTATTTCTTGTTATTACTTCTTTTCCTTCTTCCTAAAATATATTACTCAATTTCTTCAGGATAAAATAATTTCCTTTGTCTTGGCCTCAATTTCTACAATTTTCCTTGCTGTGAGCTTTCTTATGAATAAGCCAAGCATCTACTTTCTACTTTCTCACCTTTCTTTTTCTCTTCCTCCCTCTGTACCTGACTTCCTCTCCTACCACTGTATGAATATCAGCCTCACCAAGGCATCCAAACATCAAATTTGATGACGTCTTTTCAGACATCGTATAGCTCAACCTACCTCCATCACTCAGCACTGTTGATGAGTATAAAAAAAAGATGTGGATTTTCAAAACACACATACTTAAATGATCTTGATCAAATTTGTAACCTCTAACATCCTGATGATGGTAGTGGTATGCATCTAAATAAAGCTATTTTGAGAATACAATTAGAGTATGTACAGGCTTTATCACAGTGTGTGATGCAGAATACACACTACATAAGCAGTAGCTAATATTATCTTAAAAGAATTGTCTCTCCTCACTGTCCCTGATTTGGGCCTTTAATATGCTTTAATTTAGCCTCAAATTCCAGATACAAGAGTTTCTCCTTACCTTATGTTAATGATTATGAGTAACTTGGGTATAGAGGGGAAGGTTTCCTCATAATGTCATTAAGTGGCATGGAATCCTCGGATGTGAAATCCCACCCTGTTAATCATATCCAAAATTAAATGGAAATTTGGTTGCAATGTACTGAGGCAAAGTTGTGTTGTTATTATTATTAATTATTATTATAATTATTAATTTTTTTGATCCCACAGAGAAACTGCCATAATAAATTGTGTGAGGACTTCTATGCTGGGTTCTGTGGGTGAGTTGCAGGCCAGTCACTTGAAATGGTGGTCCTCAAGGAGTCTTTCTTCCAGGCCACTGAGTCTGGCACTCTATAGGTAAGAACTGCTAAATATGGGTCCCAGCAGCCATACCTCAGTTATAAGGTCCTTCCCATCTACCCCTTCTTCTTCTTCCCTATTACAATCCCCTACCGATACCCTCATCAAGAGTTTTTCATTTAATTGTGTTCATTCATACATTGAAGCCTGATTACTCATTTGAAAGAGATGATAAGAAAGACTTAGCTACCATAGGGTTTATATGAAATTACTTTTTCTCCCTACCCTCTTCTTAGCCTAATATCATTTGACACTCACTTTAAATCTTCCAGTGCAGGAACACTAGTCCAGGGATACTAACCACACTGGTCCATGTGGTCACAATCCTTTCTCCTCCTCAAGGGCATTTGTGTATACTGTGACTTAGATTTGAATCATCTGATCTTTCTTACGTTTCATAGCTCAATCTATACCTTCTTATCAATACTTTAACTTTCTCATAAAAGAAAGTTTTCTCATTTTATCTGTTATAACTTCTTTTTATGGAACTTACCACAGTAGCAATTTTATACCTACTTCTGCAATTAGTATTCTCTAAGTTTCATAAAAACAGGGACTTTGTCCATTTTTAGCTCATTTTAGATCCAAAATCTAAGATGTAGCCTGCTTCAAGATAGTGGTTCTAAATGAAAGAATGAGCACCAGTCCCTAAGAACACAGGAACTCTTTATTCTACTGAAAAAAAAAAGAGGTTTTTGTCTATTGAAATACAATGGATCGTCTGCCCTCCCAGAGAGCTGTTGAAATGATTTCATTCCCTCCTTGAGTTATCTGGAAGGACCAAAGGCCCACTCTTACGGATGGATCAAATGTCTATTTTCTAAAACAGAAACATTAAATAAAATTGCATTCTCTCTCTCCCTTTCTCTCTCTTTCTATCTCTCCCTCTCTCTCTCCCTCCCCCTCCTCTCTCACTCTTTCTACTCTCCATGACTTAGTATACAATTACATAAAATAATCTCTTTCCATGAAAATGTATTTCTTTGTGTTCTTTGACAATGACTCCTAGTCTTCTTCCTACCTCATTGACTGCTCTATACTGAATTTTTTCTACTGACCTTTTAGCAAAGTTATTCAGATTGCTCTTTTAAATGTTAATATAACCATATAAAAAATCAATTTATTTAAGCTAAAAACACAACCAAAAGCAGTTACCATTCCTCCCACCCTCCACCCCTCACCTCTGGCAACCACCAATGATCTCTTCTTTGTATCTGTGAGCTTAGTTTTATTTATTTATTTATTTATTCATTTATTCATTTATATATTCCACATGAAGGAAAAATTATATGGTATTTGTCTTTCTGTGCCTGACTTATTTCACTTTTAATAATGCTCTTGAGGTCCATCCATTGCTGTTACAGATGGCAAGATTTCATTCTTTTTTATGGCTGAATAATATTCCATTATATGGAGATAGATATATAGAGACAGATATATAGATTGATATCTATCTATATATATTGCAATATATCCACTCATCCACTGATGGACATTTAGGTTGTTTCCATATCTTGGCTATTGTAAATAATGCTGCCATGAACATGAGAATGCATATATCTTTTTGCATTAGTGTTTTTATTTTCTGTAGGTAAATACCCAGAAGTGGAATTTCTGGATCATATGATAGTTCTAGTTTTAATTTTTTGAGGAACCACCATACTGTTTTCCATAGTGGCTGTATCAATTTACACTCCCGCCAACAATGCATGAAGGTTTCCTTTTCTCCACAGCCTTGCCAACACTTGTTATTTCTTTTGTTTTTTGAGAATAGCCATTCTAACAGGGATGAAATAATATCTCACTATGGTTTTGATTTGCATTTTCCTGATGACTAATGATGTAGAGCATCTTGTCATGTACCTGTTGACCATTTTTATGTCTTCTTTGAAAAATATATATTCAGATCTTCTGCCCATTTTTCAGTCAGATTGTTTGGGTTTTTTGCTATTGAGTTGTATGAGTTCCTTATATTTTGGATATTAGCTCATTATCAGACATATGATTTGCAAATATTTTCTCCTATTTAGTAGGTTGTCTTTTCATTTTGTTGATGGTTTCTTTTGCTGAGCAGAAGATGTTTAGTTTGAGATAATCCCACTTGTTTATTTTTGCTCTTGTTACTTTTGCTTTTGGTGTCAGATTCAAAAAATTATTGTTAGGAGCTTATTACCTATGTTTTCTTCTAGGAGTTTTATGATTTCAGGTCTTACATTCAAGTCTTTTATCTTTTTGAGTTAATATTGTGTATGGTGTAAGGCAGTGGTCCAGTTTCAATCTTTCTTTGCCTATCCAGTTTTCTCAAAATAATTTATTGAAGAGACTGAAGAGATTTATTGAGATTTTTCTCCTCAATCTTCTTATGGTTTCAGTTATATGTAATAATTACTTCTATTCCTATTTACATTAATGAATATTAACTTTCAAACAAAATAAATATATGGTTAGAGAAAACATACATGCACACACATATGATTCAGTTATCAAATAGAATATACTGACAAAATTTTATTTTTTAGAGGAAATGAAGGAGTATTTATTTGTCTTGATGACATTTAGGAAGCTAAAATTAATTTTCCAGTGTGGTCTTTTTGGTATCATTGGAAGAATGTAAAATGGGCAAAGTCTGGCTTGACAGAATGAAAGTTCCAGTACTTGGGGAGAGGGTCAGGCAGTGTGGTGACACAAGCCAAGTTATATGAACATATTTTGAGAAATATTTGCAAAGGTTTAGTGCTTGTGATTTTTCAACACAATAATCCATCTCTCATGACAACCCATACTGTAAATAGGTAAGTATGTTGGACAAGAAAACCTGCCAATAATGACCTTCACTCTCAACTCTGAAGTAATTGCACATTTAGGCATCTGGTAACCACCTACAGTTTCTACAGACTTTGGCAACTTGGGATCAATATCATCAACCTAGGAACTCCGGAAAATGTACCCAGATCTATCTCTCCTCTCCTTATATTCTGGCAGTAAGATAACAGACAAATTCATATGTACTCTCCCCATGTCTAGAATCACTAGATTATACAAAGATAAATATTACATCAGTGCTATATTTCACTTCTAGAACATTAAGAAGAAAGTGTTCTAGGAAAACAGGAATACAGATGATAAGTAGATAAATCCATGAAAGGCAGGAAAATGATGGATCTCCTTTTACCTTCCTTTCCAGTACTTCTCTGTGCTTCAGCCAAAATGATGTTTTCAAAATTCAAATTGACCATGTCAAATCCCCACTATTTAAATGTTTAAAAAACAGGCAAAACTTTCAATAGCTTCGCCTTTCTCTTTGGATACAATGTGCAGTCTTTAACATGGTATATTCACTATTTCATGTTCTAATTTCTGCCTTTTTCTCCAGCTCTATCTCCCACTGCTATCCACTTTGTAAATGGTATGCCATCCCAACTCGTCTCTCCAAATACAGGTTCTTTTCACGTGCTGTCCTTGTGTTTGTTTTGTTCCTTACCCCGCTCACCTATTTAGCACACATACATTTTATATTTCAGTGTAGGAGTGATTTCTCAGGGCAAGCTTAGGTCATACTTCTCTGTTTTATACTTTTATAGCACCATAATTTATATCCTAGTATGAATCCTGTTTGTGAACATATTATTATTTGAGTGATTATTTATTTGATACAAGTTTTTGGCATTGGAAGTAATAATTACTGGGGAAAAAAAAGAGTCTGTGTTTGCTCGCTGTTGTATCCCCAGCATCAAGAACTTTTGATTGGTCGATAAATGTTTGCTCAATGAGTAAATGGGCTTTAACTGTTTAATTTGAAAGCACTGAAGAAAGAAATATTGGCCCAAGAAAGTTTGATTTAAAGGCCTTCATGTTTCAGGCTAGAAGATATTAGATCGTTGTTTGTGTGTTAATTAACCCAAATAATCTTTGTACATTTCTTTGACTGCAAATATAATTCTGAATCTTATGGTGTTACTCCTGTTTTTTTAGTGTGCAATAGAGTCATATTAAGAAAAATAGTATCAATGTGAGTCCTTAAAATATTCCTCAAAAACTGAGCTTTTATACATATAGTTATTATATTTCTTCAATTTCAAGGTCAACTCTATAAGTTAACTGTATGATAAAATGCTAAAAGAAGTAGACTTTGGTTTTATAGGTAATGGATAAAATTGAAGTGACTATTTCAAGAAATGCAATCATCTTATGTCAAACATGTTCAGAAGTCCATGAACGTAATGGAATTTCTTTTCATCTCTCATCCTACTACAGAATATCCCTCAACTAAATGAACTCAGGCTCTTGTTTTTCATGAGTCCCAGTAGTACTGTCATAAAAGGGGCTGCTTTCAGTCAAAATGTCAATACCTGGCAACTGCATATGGTTAATTTGATGATACTACTTCCCAGCAATGTCAAGTCATAGGGACTAGTTTTTGACATGACATTAAAATCAATGCATTTTATAAAATTTAATAATTAGAGATATAAAATGATAATATTGAAATATAAATAATATCTATAATGAATGGATGCTTTGAAATAATTTACTCTTTAACATCAGGCATAATTTATCATTAAATTACAAACATGTTCCCTATTTTTAAAATTAAACATGTTTAACCTCTTCTCATGTATCATTTTGTATAATGAAAATAAGAGGTATAATTTATCCTGTTTTGAAGCCATGTGTTTAAAAATATCTTTAAGGAAATCAAATGTGGGATCAAATTTAAACTTCTGAGTACTTCGTAGATCAGATGTCACAGAGAATCCAAGATAATGTATAATAACAATTCAGAGTGATCTTAGTACTAAATTTGTTACCAGAAGAATTATTGCAGATTCGTTCATGTTTGAATAATAGACAACATATACTCAAAATGGCTGAAATCTTAATGAATTAAGAGACGTCAGTCAGGACAATAGCTCTTTGCCCCACCAGAGAAATATCTTATTAGAATATTAAATAGCAACTTTTTTTTGTTTGTATTCTTTAAGGACATTAAAAATTTAGAGAAATTTATTAAAGATGTTTGGAAATAAGTGATTAGGCTCTCCTGCTCATCACAAATTGGCATCTAAATTAATATATATCTACATAAAATTTTAAAACTTCATCTAAATCCAGGAGATATAGTGTGATTCTCATTGTTCTAGAAAATATCATTAAGACCAAAGGTCCTGTAATGATTGGTTTTCATTCCTTATTCAAATAGGTGCTTCTGGAGATGCACTCCTAACACTTACTCATTTGAGTAACCAAAAGGTAGCAGCACTCAATACTGAGATAGGAATGTGGGTTCCTTTACATTAGACAAAGAAACATACATATATATGTATATCTATCAAGATACATATATATGTATATATATCAAGATATATGTGTATACATACATACATATATATATATATATATATATATATATATATATATATATATATATCAAGAAAAATTTTCAACAAGAATATGAGATGCCCAAGTGGAGAGAATTATCAAAAAGACCTAAATAGCAAATTTGTTACAACTGAGTAAATTGAGCCTTATTGTTTCCAGTCAAAGATAATACAAAGGAAATACAAATTTAGCAAATGGTTCCCTGTTTCACAGAACTTATAATGCTGAAGCAAGAGGTCAATGGTTTTAGAATTCATATTTGTATAACTTCATTAACTTTGGGAAATAAAAATAGTTTTGCTCTCCATCTCTACACACACACCCACACATAACACATTCACACATAAATGCATTATCAGTAAGGGATAGCTAACCTCTTGTGATTTAAAATTTTTTTCTAACTAGGTTAGAATTTGTAGAAAAGGGCTAACAATATTGTTTTGTACTTAGTAGGCTTAATAAGATTTATTGAGTAATCAAAATATTAAATATTTTCAACAAATATTATAATAAATAATGAGTGAAATTGAATGAGTGCTTACTAAAAGTTGGGTGCTGCATTGTGCAGTTTGTATATTTATTTTGTTATAACTCCTTTCATCTATACAGTGTCTATAATAGGTATTATTAGCTCCATTATAGAGGTGAAAGGATTCAGCCTCCAATAGGTCATGGAAATTCCCTGAAGTCACAGGACTCCTAAGTGGTAGAACAATTATTCAGATTCAGGTCCAATTCAAAGTGCAAATTTTTTTCTCCAACAAATACCACAGAGTAGAACAATTATGTTAACAATTACAATTAAGTTTAAGACACATATATACATCTTTATTAGACCAATTTTCTTGCTTATTTATCTTTCAGTTTACCTAATAACTATTTATTGAGCGTTCTCCAGAAATTTTAGAGTATACGGGGGAAGACATAAAAATGAGCAAAGAATTGTAATACAATATAATGAATACTATAATGCTACAGTAAAATATGGTAGAAGTTTGTAAACAGTGTTTAACTCAGTGGTAAGAGTGGGAAGCATGTGTCTTGTTCTGTGACAAAAATGTGTCACAAAAGATCATATGACTCATTTTTGAGACAATGGTCATCTAGAAATGATTCTGTATATAAAGGTAAGAGGTCCAATATTGATACCCCTAAAAAGTCAATCTAAGGAGTTTGGATATTATCCTATTGTATAGGAGCCAGGAGGATATTGGCTTTGAAGTATTGTAGACAAGGTATATCAGAATCACCTTTTTACTTTTCAGATAAATACCCAATATCACGTAAAGAATGGAAAAGGGAAATTAAGTGTACTTTTTTTGCCATCATGCACATGAACGTTAAGTTGAAGTAAGTATAAAAGAGAGAAGACACTGGAAATGAGCAATACTTATGTGGTAGTATCAAAAGAAATGCTTAGGAGGGAAATGAAGAGTAAGGTTAAAGATAGAGTCTTAACATTCCATTTCAGCTCAATCCATATATTATACGTGTGGCCATATATCTAGTTAATTAGGCTGTTAATTTGATAAGCATGGCTGACTACAGTTTATTTATAACAAACTAATAATGGTTTTGCTTATTAAGGATGGTTTAAATGTATGCAGAGAAAAAGGAACCCTTGAAAGAGATAGGAGTTCATATCAATCAGGGTTCCTGGTGGCAAAACACCTGTAAATAAAACAAAACAAAAAGTCCTTTAAGATAAAAGATAATGTGTTGGACAGGTAGCAGGTAGTTCATAGAATTTATAGTTGTACTGGACAACTGAACTCAAAGTGGGTGGAGCCAAGTGTAGGTGTTCTCTAGACATCCTTTGGCTCAGTACTGCCTACTCTGCCCTTCCCTCATCTATGCCCTGCAGTAATTCAAGTGTAAAGTAAACCAGAGTTTGAAGACTTCAGATAGAAAAAGCAATGTAAATTATCATATAGTATTGGTACATTGATTACATGCTAAAATGATAATATTTTGGATCTACTGGTTTAAATAATATACCTTTTAAAATTAACCTTTCCTGTTTATTTTTATTGTTTCTAATGTGACTAGTAGAAATTTTGAAATTAGATATGCAACTTGCATTTGTGTCTTGTATTATATTTTTATTGGATAACACCATTGTAGAAGGCAAGCTGGGGTCTTGCATGTGTGCGTGCATGTGTGTGTGTGTGTGTGTCTTTGTGTCTGTAGGACAAAAATGACAGAAATCAGGGGGAAAACTGACAGTAACAATGAACTATAGCATTGGCTTGCTGTCTTCTCTTCCCACAAACCAACATCAGTTTTACCATCATCCAAAACCCTGATTCCACCCTGGGAAAATGAGAAGAGGTTAAAATAGTATAGTATAAAATAGTATCATATCTTCCCTAGAGATAGCCCAGGAAAGTTATAGGAAAGAAGAGATGAGGGGAGTGAAATTCTGTTTGGCAGTATTAAGATGGAACACTAACTAATATTCAGCTTAGGAAAATTTTAATGTTTTCTGTGTCGATGAAAACATTAATCAATCTAAGAAAGAAATGGAAAATTTTATTTGAGCCAAATTGAGGATTATAACCTGAGAACAGCCTCTCAGAAAGCTATGAAAATAGTTCTGCCCATTAGAGGTCAAGGCACAGTTATATACGTTTTTGAGACAGAGAGCTGTACATTAAATCAGGGGTCCCCAACACCCGGGCGGTGGACTGGTACCAGTGTGTGGCCTGTTAGTGACTGGGCCACACAGGAGGAGGTAAGCGGCGGGCGAGCGAGCAAAATTTCATCTGCCGCTCCCCATCGCTCCCCATTGCTCGCAGTACCTCCTGAACCACTACCCCGCCCCATCCGTAGAAAAATTGTCCTCCACGAAACTGGTCCCTGGTGCCAGAAAGGTTGGGGACCGCTGCATTAAATGACGTAGATAGTTTGCACAATCCAGATCTGTAAGTACAAAGTGGTGGGTCATGTGACCCCTTACAAGATCAAGAAGGAACGTTATCTCTTAAGGAGTTGTCTTGTTGGCGCTAGGAGAATGTTGCTGTTTATGGTGGAGCAGGTATTTCTGCCAATGAGGGAGGTTTGGTTGATGCATAATACAGATACACAATGCACAGTGCGGGGAGAGAGGTGGCCAAAGGGCAGAGAAAAATTTTTATAGTTAAATTTTTCTTGTCTTGCCATAAAATATGAATTTTATTTCACAGCTGTCTAATTTCTGTACTTTCCTGACATATTTCTTCATCAAATTAGACCTAAAAACCAAAGAAATTGCCTATAAAACAATGCTAATAATGTGAGAAAAAGATAAAGCCGGGAGGCTTTTAAGTTCACGCACTTTAGTAAAAAGAACATGGACTTCTTTTTACTGTCACACTACACTCACATGGATGTGTGAAAAGAAATTGAAGCCAGTGCACCTGAAAAAGAGAAAATCCTAATCCTGTCACTTCTCATCAGCCTTGTAAAACACTAACTAATACAGTTAGTAAAAGAAAGTGTTTTAACTGTTGCGTGCAAGAAAATCTGATTTTTTTCTTTCGAGAACAGTCATAACATGAGTAAATGCTGACCTGCTGTTTCACACAATAGAATCCAGTTCTTCTGTTAGGCCCATTAAACTAAGAATTGCTGAAGAAAGCAAACTTCTTACAAGGGACAGAGCCTATTTGAGCTTGTAGTTTTGCCTTAGGCTGAAAAGGGAAGGAAAACCCTTTCTAAACTTTCTAACCATATGTGGTAGTCATCTTGCTAAAAACGAAAATCTTCTCAAGCAATTCCCTATAAAGAAATGTCATTATCTCCAGTAGCTTTTTTTTTTTTTTTGCGGTACGCGGGCCTCTCACTGCCGTGGCCTCTCCCGTTGCAGAGCACAGGCTCCGGTCACGCAGACTCAGCGCCATGGCTCACGGGCCTAGCCACTCCGTGGCATGTGGGATCCCCCCAGACTGGGGCACGAACCCATGTCCCCTGCATCGGCAGGCGGACCCTCAACCACTGCGCCATCAGGGAAGCCCCTCCAGTAGCTCTTTTGATTATTCTGCATACGAATCTATCAGCCAGTTTTCTAGGAGCAGTTTCGGAGATGACTGTAGTCATATAATTGCTAGTAGCAATTATAAAGGAAATTGATCCTGTAAAAGCAACAGTTTTGTATTCATTCCAACAAATGGCCACTTCAACAAATAATACCAGAAGCTTTCCACACGTAAAAACTACAACAGACCTAAAGCAAAATGATTGCCTTGACCAGGTGATTGAACCCTCATAGGCATAAAATACAGGACTGATATTTTAAAGAAATATAATGAAAATCATTTAATAGACATAGATACTGCTCAGTTTTGAAAGATTAATAAGAAAAGAAAGCTCTGTGCTCTCCAAAATATTTTCACTGTAAATTTCAAAGAGCATGAATACTAAATTTAATTTTTGCTTTTAGGGTCACGGCTGCCTGGTTTATATTTGTAATCACACATAAATGAAGGAAAAACTAACTATGTTTCTAAGTAATACAATTTAAGTAACAAGGCTGTAGATAATACACAAAAGTATAATTCCCTATGGTGTAAGTATTTGTTGAATAAAAGTATCATCAGAGACAGCCAGCTGAATTATGGAGCAAACTTTATTATTCCCCTTGACATCTGGCTTTACAAGAGTCCTTTTTTCTTTTACTTTTTTTCATTTTTACTTCTTAATATTTTCTAGTTTTATTGAGATATAATTGACATATAACACTGTATTATCTTACATTATCTTACGATGTTACTCTGAGGCAGTGAATGTGATAGATGTGAATGCCCAGCATCTCCAAACATCAAACTTATAAATCCCAACAGTTACTTCAATAGTCTGAGACAAGTTGCCCTCGAATATCTAAAGATTTTAATAGATTCAATGGCAAACATATGTTTTTCTGAATTTCATAGTAACTTTTTTTAAAATTTGTGTTCATATGACTAGTTCAACCAAGCCCAATGCCTATGAGTTTAATTAAATTACCATAGGAATCTGGGCTACCAATATTAAGCCATTTTCTACAGAAAGTGCACTTGTAAAAGCAAGCCCACTAGGCCAGAGAAAATAGTGGGACTTTACAGAGACAAATAATAATGATTAATAAATACCAAATTCCTGCAGATGCCTACCACATGTTTTGTATTCTGCTAAATCCTTTGATATAACTTATCTCATCTTTAGAGGAAAGAGTGAGCTCTCACATTTCACATGTTTACAGATGATCAAACTGAAGTTCAAATTGAAAGCATCTATCTGGCTCTGTATAGATGCTCTTTTCATTTCATAAGTACACATTTCATTATGGGCACTCAATAAAAAATTGATGAGAGGGAAATAAATAAATACATGAAGGAATGGGTGTAGAAATTTACTAGGGTATACCTTATTCAATTTTTACATGTTTCTGGAAGTTTAAAAACTACATGTTAAGACTGCTGTTGAAATAATTTGTATCAAATAATATATACTATCAATTTTATATATTATATAACATTCATTTCAGTAGATTTAACTAAACCAACTAAAATAACATTTTTAGAAAATGTTTATTCCAATGTTATAAGAAAAAAATATTAACCTCAAATAAATTAAATATAGTGGCTTAAACATTCCCTGTGTATGCCAAGAAATAACAAAATGTAAATAGAAAAATAAAAGTTTTTTTCCTAAATTCATGACGTAAATTATCATGAATCATGGTAAACACTTTTTTTTTGAATATTACAGGGTTCTTTTCTAACATAAACAAAAACCATTATGAACATAGCCCCAAATATTTCAGGTTGCATTCAGATTTTACTAATTATCTATTATGTATGAGTTTTAAAGTATATTTTATTGGAAATAGTTGCATTTAAAGTTATAGTTACAGCAACAGAGTTAAAGTATATAAGGTAAGTACTTATGGACATGTGTATAGATACTCTAGTATAAGTGAGAAAATACCACTCTTTTTTTAATATACTCTAAAATCTTCACTTACATTTGAGGATAAATCTAATGTGTTAGATTTTACATTACAATAAATGTAATTTATTGTAATGATTTTTTAAAATCTTTCTTATAAATTTTGTCAATTTTAATCATGAGCTAACCTTCTAATATTGAAGTTGGTTTGAATACTGATTTTTAATTACTTATGAAGAAAAAAACACTTGAAAATTGAAATACACTATACATAACTGTGATCTTGTGGAATGGGAATCATAAATTGATATAATCCTATTATATCATCTTAATGTTACTTCAGTCATTTGGGTTTGAGAATATAATTTCACTTGTGGTATGTCCAAATTTATGCAACATGAGCTTTTTACTAACAAAATGCCCAGTGCTCTTCAGGACAATTAGTACAAAATTGAGTGGCTAAATTAATAAATGTTATAATCTAATATTATGGGCTATAAGTTTTCTTATTTCAAAGAGTCTTAACAAACTGCTAATCTTTATTGTGTGGTTAAGTTTTATGAGCACTTCCTGGTGCAGTTATATGTGTGAGTCAGGATATCAGTAGACATATTCAGAGGAGGTTAATAATTTACATGAATAAATTTATCAATTAAAGTATTATATATGCTAATATTGTCACTTTTTGTTAAATGAAGTTTCATCATCTTTATTAATAAACAAATTATAATACAGTTCAAGTATTGACAGACATTTGAATTAATAATTTAAAAAATTGTTATCTTATAATTTACGGTCTTAAAGTTAATATAAAATAGTATCCAAAAGAAAAACAGAATTTTTTTTCCCTCACTTAAATGTTTACCATTATTTGGTTTTATGCTACAATGTTTATATACCTAAGATGTCTAACTTTTATAAATCCCCTAATCAGCTCATTGTTGAGGAAACATTTTTAAATTTTTTTCCGGTTTTCTTCATATACCCCAAATATCAGTTTTAATCACTGAAGAAGGAGATTTGTTGCAATGGGTTGAACCATTGTTTGGATCAGGTTTTAGAACCCTATACCTTCATCATGACTAGAGATTTTCCTCACTTACTGAAGCACATAAATAGCATATTTAAAACATAAATCTGCCTCTTTATTCATCTGCCCACATTTGAACTCTACACTGTAAATGATTTAAAAATAAATAAATAAATAAGTAATATAGAGACAATTATTTGGTAATTTTGTTATAAAGATTTGCCTTCAAAAACAATGTGAGGGGCTTCCCTGGTGGTGCAGTGGTTGCGAGTCCGCCTGCCGATGTGGGGGACACGGGTTCGTGCCCCGGTCTGGGAAAATCCCACGTGCCGCAGAGCGGCTGGGCCCGTGAGCCATGGCCGCTGAGCCTGCGCATCCGGAGCCTGTGCTCCGCAACGGGAGAGGCCACAACAGTGAGAGGCCCGCGTAACGCAAAAAACAAAACAAAACAAAACAAAACAAAAAACAATGTGAAATAATAAAGGAAAAATATATAAGATTAAAAAAACAAGACACAGATTTCCCAAAGACCTGAGAGAACAGATGTGCAATCAGCATCACTCTGTGAGTATCAATACTCAAGAGGTATAGGCAGTAGGTTTTTCCACCCCGTGTTGCTCTTGTGAGAACCAGTCTCTAAATAAATTCTACAGAGATTTGTCAAGTTAGTGACCCATGCAAAGCGCTTTTGGGGAAAATAGGAGAGCTGAACAATAATGGAGGAAGTAATAATACCTAGGTAGCAACTATGATCTCTGCTTAAAAGAATAAATGCATTCAATTAATGAATTGTGCCTATTTGACCTATAACCTCTTTATGAATACATATGGATGGGCATAATGCTGTTTTAGAGACCTGTTGCCAAAATAACACATAATATTTAGCAGACAGTTTGTGTTGCTCATTATTCAGTGGGTGGGTCATGGCTCTGTTGGGCTCAGTTTAAAGATTAGCTTATTTGTTAATTTGACTGAGGCTTCTCATTTGATTCCTGTCTGCTTCATCTGCTCATTCTCTTGGAGCAGTGGCTCTCTGGAGTATACTCTTCTCAAAGTAAAGGGTGAAAAGGCGAGAGTGAAAGCCAAACCGTATGACCCCAGTTAACATCTCTGTGCTGGTCATGTTTGCTAATATCCCATTGGCTAAAGCAAGACATGGGGCCACATCCAAACTCAATGGAACAGCTGGCTTACTCCTCCTGTAGAGAGGCAGCCACAGCGAAGGTGAGGAAAAAATGATGGATTGTAAGCAAGCAACACAACTCTGCCCTCTTCGTCGCAATGATTGATTTCCCTTCTATTTAAAAAAGTATATTTACTTCTTCTCCATATTACCAGAAAACCTTATCCTGTTATGGTATTACTCACTTATGGAACTGTTGTAAGGATGAGTAAGGAAAAATATAAAGCAACTAATACACATTTTCAAACATAGAAGTTGCATTCTGTAGTTATTAGTATTAGTCATAATAATGATAGACATAATATTTAATTTAATTTTAATGTAATACAATTAAATACCTTTCTATGTTTTTATATGAAACATTATCACCATGCTCTATATTAGAGAATATTTTATTTAAATCTTTCAATATTCCAGTAATAAGCTTATTTGTTAATTACAAGGACAGTAACTCCTAAATGAGGGAAAAAAGAGATTGAATCAAATGAGTTAGACAGAGGTCTTAAGACTTAATTTGCAAATGGAATTGAATCCCAAGGAATGCAAAATTCCTTCAAACACAGTAAGTGAAATTTTACAGTAAAATGAATTTTACCCATGTAATATACTCCAAGGAGATAAGACACACACAAAAATATTTTTAGCAAATAAAGATTTACATGTATGTAAGTTCAAAGGTAATCTACTTTGGAAATTAACAAGCAGGCTAGAACTATTGAGAATGAATAAGGAATACATGAAACACAATTAACAACAAACAAAAAATATTACCATGTTGCCCGGTTTAAACAATGATTTAATGTTCACATCGTATGCAATAATTGAAAATGCTATTTGATCCTTCGGTTGTGCCATAACCAGCTAACTTCCAAGTGATGAAAATTGTTTCTGTTTTTCCCCTTTTGCTTTGCTTTTCTTCTTTCCAGCTGCCAGATGTATGTGTGCATCAGCCTCCACCACATCATCAACATCTCTGCTTAAATTCTAGTGAGCTGTGAGTGCTCCATTACCCATCGCATTCTGCCCCATTTGATCTAGGCGCATTTGCCACTTTGATGCCTTCACGGTACAAACAAGGTGCACTAATCCAAGCTTCCCTCTTCTATCCTGTGAGAACCTCTCATCATTGCCGAGGTTTCAAATCTGGTGCATGACATTACCACTTCATTTTGTTCGCTTTGATCCAATCAGTCTGACAGTTTGATCCATGCATTGCACTAACTGGACTCATCAAAACATTCGCACTTTTGTTTTTGACAAGCAGTGACAAAGATTCCAGCAAGATTAGGGATTTTTCCTTTTCCTGTTTCTGTTGAATTTTCAGTATTAATTATTTTTTATTTAATTCTAGTTCTAGAATATGTTCATTGGTTTTATTGGTGTTGTATTTTCTTAAATGTATATCTATTTTTACGTAAGTCTTGCCAACAGCAATTAAACATATCTGGATCAGAGTTGTATATCTCACAATTGTTTAATGCACCATGGGTGTTTAATCAATGATTTTTAAATGCCAGTAGTTTAACCAAAACAATTAGTGGTGTGTAAAGCAACTGTACTGATGAACTAGTATATTTTTAGAGCTCCATCTTAGGAAAATGTACTTCATCTAATGACTTTTATCAGAAAATACTTCTTGTCTACTGGATAGAATTAAAAAGACTGACACATGTTTTAAATATACTGCCTGTCCTAGTTAGAATGGTAAACTTCCTTATGATTAGATTAGAAGTTTGGCTTGCTCTGGTTTTCTTGTTTACACTTATTTCTTTCAGACCTGGAAATCTTGATGTATATATTTTCCTGCATAGCTTTTTCATGAGCTGTATCAAACTATATTCATTCAGTGATCTATTCAACTTGTAAAACTATGGAAATATAAGCCCGAGGAGACATGTGAGATCACCAGAGATTCTATTTTTCTTAAATTCCCTAATCCCTAAATACTAGTAACACAAATTCCCCAATTCTGAAGGAGTTATGAAGGGAAATTTCTATTCTAACGGATATGTTTTTAGGACTTCAAGATGAACAGTGAATGATAAAATTTGGTCCCTTGAAGGAGAGCTATATTGAGCTGTCCATCAGAGAAAGAGGATATCATCAGTGAATCTGCCACTGATAAGATTATTATTTTCTGTATGTGTTAAAAATTAACTGTTATGTTACTGTTTTTACTGTCTCAGACTCTGAGGATGTAATAAACAAAATGATTAGAAGCTAAACTATTACCAAGAAACATCACCGTGTATTCACTGATGATCTCTTGGGATTTTTGGACACTAAACAGTAGTCACTAAATTAGTAAGAACTTAGGTTAAATTTCCATTATAATTCACTAAGTGAAATATACAGAGCAAAATATACTAACTTAGTTATAGCTCTGTGCCTCTTGGTGGTTAGGCACAGGATCTCACAGGTGGGAGCTACTAACTGACCTTGTGGGAACTTCATGCTTCATGATAGACAACAGACAAGAACTACTAGTGATAAACCATCCATAGTTTACCAATAAGATCTCTTCTCACCAAACCAAAATATATCAGAGAAGATACTATTTGTCCCTGTCTTTAGTAACTCATGTCCTTAGATGAGGAACCGGGAGAAGTACATGTATTAATGAGGTAGAGAACATCTGGAATATCCAGGAAAATCATGAAGTAGTGACTTCAGCAAAATCGACAAGTGCACCTTGGGCATGTTGCCGCACTTATCCAATAGGAAGGGGAAGATGAGCTAGGAGAAAAGTGTCTACTGATCTCAACTCCCTGTCCGAGAGGCAGAGTCCAAGTTTCTTGACAAAGACAGTCTAAAAAATGAAGCCACATGCATGTTTTGACCTTTTAGCAGAGGCCCCCAACCTTTTTGGCACAAGGGACTGGTTTCGTGGAAGACAGTTTTTCCATGGACGGAGAGGGTGGGCGAGGAGGACAGTTCAGGCGGTACTGCAAGCGATGAGGAGCAATGGGGAGCGATGCAGAGCAGCAGAAGAAGCTTTGCTCGCCCACCGCTCACCTCCTGCTGTGCGGCCAGGTTCCTAACAGGCCACAGACGATAACAGTCTGCGGCCTGGAGGTTGGGGACCCCTGTTTTATTGTATTTTATTGTATTACTTTTTATTTTTAATTTATTTTTTAACCTCACACCAGTCAGAATGACCATCATCAAAAAATCTACAAACAATAAATTCTGGAGAGGGTGTGGAGAAAAGGGAACCCTCTTGAACTGTTGGTGGGAATGTAAATTGATGCAGCCACTATGGAGAACAGTATGGAAGTTCCTTAAAAAACTACAAATAGAACTACCATACGACCCAGCAATCCCACTACTGGGCATATAGCCTGAAAAAAACATAATTCAAAAAGAGTCATGTACCACAATGTTCATTGCATCTCTATTTACAATAGCCGGAACCCCTGTTTTAGAGTATTGGCCACTAAGAATAAATAAAAGACTAAATTTCTCAGGGATGATATTTCTCCCTATTATAATTGTATTTTGGCATTTCTTCCTTCCTATAACTCTGGTAGGACTGGTAGTTAAGTGGTTACAACTCTATACAGAGTTACTTGACCCAAGTCAGCCCCTGGGTACAGTGATTGGTTTCTTGGGCACATTCCCAGGCAGGCTCAGATTTCCATTTGGAAGAATAAAATGAATGGCAAGAGGGCCTCTACTTTTCTTTGATTAGGAGATATAAAAACTGTGCAACCCCTGTGTGTGTGTGTGTGTGTGTGTGTGTGTGTGTGTGTTGGGCGGGGCCATCTACAGGGAACCTGCTGTAGAATCAAACTTACATATTACAAAACAGAGCTAAAAGATGGCAGAATGTGAGAGCAATAGGTGGATAATGGGTGACATCAACTAAGCTGGACCCTGCTGTATCTCAAACCAGCCTAAACCCATATGTTGTGATTATATAAGCCCATTCTCTTACTGTTTGCCTTTAAGATCATTTGTTTTGAGTTTGATTCACCTGCAACTGAAAACTTTCGTTTAATAAGTTCTAAATTTAGTGGGATCTTTGTTTGAGCTCATTTGCAATATTTTAGTTTTGTGCAATACTTTCAACATGATATAATATTCTTAAGAGAAAAAGAGATTGTCAGGTTGTTTTTCAAAGTGGTAGGACAAACATGGGACATATAACAAACATGTAAATTAGAAGTGTTAGAATTAGAGCTACAGTAAAATTGAATTAATATACTGTTTAATAATGTCCTTAAAAGTAAAGGTCGTTTTTTCTTCCATATATCTAGAGAATCAAAGATTAAAAATAAAATTCACTCCTATATAATAGACTGAAAGTTGCTAGTTATGAAGTTCTAAAGATAAATTACTTATAGCCTTGCCATCTACTTCTTAGAAAACTATACTTTAATCATCTCAAGGTATTATTTTCTTCTTATTTTTTATAACAATTAATATAAGCTACTTTGATTCAAAAGAAACATTTATTTTTAAAATCTGGAAATTATCAAAAGGATGCAAATAAGATAATGAAAATCACACAAACACCACCACCTAGAAACTGTGTGATCTAAATGGCTTAAGTTTTCATTCTTTGAACACATGAATACAATTCTGCCCTTTGTACAGATTACAGTTATTTTCTGTAGAGAAAATGTTACCTGTCTGTAATAGGTAATAAAGTAATATGTACAAAACATCACATCAAATAATTAGCCAGTATTTAAACATACAGTCTTTCAACATGACAATTGAAAACAGTGTCTCCTTGCTATTGTAATTTGCATTTCTTTAATTAGTAGTGAATTTAACAATTCCTCATATGTTGCTGGTCTTTTCTGTTTGTTTTTTTTTGTTTGTTTTTTTGTTTTTTTGTGGTACGCAGGCCTCTCACTGTTGTGGCTTATCCCGTTGCAGAGCACAGGCTCCAGACGCGCAGGCTCAGTGGCCATGGCTCACGGGCCCAGCCGCTCCGCGGCATGTGGGATCTTCCTGGACCGGGGCACGAACCCGTGTCCCCTGGATCGGCAGGCAGTCTCTCAACCACTGTGCCACCAGGAAAGCCCCTTTTCTGGTTATTTTTAACAGCTTATTTTTTTCAATTGTTCTGTCACTGGTTTTCTTAATTTTCTAAGTGAATATTTTAAATGGAAGATATTAAACTATACTCATTGATATAACTCATATATGAGTCTTTTTTTTAACATCTTTATTGGAGTATAATTGCTTTAAAATGGTGTGTTAGTTTCTGCTTCATATATGAGTCTTGTGAAATATATTTAAAATTTTATTTTTACACATTTTCTCTTTTTACTCCTTTGGTGTAAGGATCATGATATGCTTTGTTCTTTTCTTCTTTTCTTTGTTCTGGTTTCCCAGTGTTTTGAAAATTATTTAACCTATTTAAATTTTTATCAGTGATTAAAAATTTGAAAAATTTCTTTTAACTGTGCTTTGTAATTTTTAAATTAAGATAAAATATGTATCATTTAATGGGTGCCAATATTACATGGATATGTTAGTAATACTTTATCATTGGTAGTATCATTTTCTGCTCCTGTTTAGTATGTCTCTATCGTTATTACTATAATGTGGATTTTTCATTCACATTAATTCAGTCAGTGGTATTTATTGACATTTACCTTCAGATTTCTAACCAGATGACAAATATTTTTCTAGATTTAGTTTTCTTTTTAATTGCTTTTACACAGTGATTTCTTTTGCTTTTTTAAGGTACTAATTTTGATTTTTCCCTCAAGTAGATTGAAAAATATTCAGTTAACAAAAGTTTTTAGAAGTCAGTTGAATTGTGTTTTCTTGAAATCTTGAATATCTAAGACGACCTTATTTTAAATGACAAGTGTTTGTGAATGACAACTTGACAAGTCAGAGTATTCTTAAGTCACAAAATTTTCCCCAAACATACTTTGTAGATATTGCTTCACATTTCTCATTTATTTGTGAAGATGCTTGTGAGGCCATTTTCATATTTATTCTTATTAAAATGTGGTTTGTTTCTCCCCTTATTTTATTTTTATTTCTTATAAATGAAAAGATTTGATGGGATATGTCTGAGTTTCATTATCTTTCTCAGTTTTCCTTCTCTTAAATTATTCTGAATTTTTCTATTTGCATCCAGAATCTCCTTTTCAATTCAGATATACAGTTTTCCATCAATATCCAATGCCAGAACACGATCTAACACATAGTAGGGAAAATAACACAACATTCCTGGCTTTTGGTAAGTGCTCAATATATATGCATCAAATAAGTAAAAAAATAAAAAGAAAAAATAAGGGATATTTACAAATAAAGAACTGGAAATGAGGGGATGAAAAAAGATAAGATCATATTTGCAGTGAATCATTAAATCAGATTGGTCACGATTCCATTAATTTAAGAATCATTGAAAAAGACAGTTTAGAAAAGAAAAATTCACCATCTATTAATTATGAAATGGCTGTTAGAAATTACTATTAAAAGTGGAGTCATGAACATAAACCTGCTCTCAGGATTCAGATAGGAAAAGTGCTGTTGGCTGTCATAGAGGACAAGAAATGTCAATCTGTACTCTGCCAATTTGAAAACAAAAATAAACTAACAAATAACAACAACGAAGTCTGAATCAGATTTGCTTTCTTTAGAGACATGGGATTTATACAAATTATAATAGCTAATGTTTACTAGCATACTTTCTTTGTGCCAGGCATTTTACTAAATATTTTCCATATATTAACTCATGTTGTATTTTATCTTTATCATCATAACATTTTCCTATATGATCTATTTACAGTATTATCTCATTCTTTCATCTTTTCTCACTCTATTTCCTTTTCCTTTGTTTTACTGTTTGATAAACACTCTGTCTTCTTACCTTTTGAAGCTTCTAGTTTTCTGAAGATTTTATGGCTGATATAGTGGATACATTTCAAAGTTACGTTCTTCCTCCTTCTACTGAAACATGAAAATGAGGTTTCCCCACTCTTCAAATTATTTCAAAAGACTTATTTGAGGACTTTAGAATAGTGTGAGATCTGGAGGCTGACTTGCAGGCTTAGAATCCTGTCTCTTATTTTGTACCTGAGTGGTCTTTGACAATTTACGTGACTTCTCTGTGCTTTACCTTTCTCATTTATCAATCAGTACCTTCTTCATGATATCATAAAGAAGAATACAGTAGAGATACACTATGACAATTCTACTCCCCATTACTTCCATACCAGTTATTTTGAACCGTCTTGTCTCTGAATGCATATTGAAACCCAATAGATTGATGACAGGAACAAGCAGATGCTGTTGCCTCAACACTGATCTTTATGAGGTATTCAGAAAAGTGTCTAGTCCAGAGCCAAGTTGTTATTTTATAAAGTTAGAATTGACAATTTTACATGGTGAAACATTTAAAATTTTTCTTGATTCTGATACTTTTGCCTCATTGTTATAGACATTCCCTATCAAACTATAGTATTAGATTATCCCTGTAACGTTGGGTTCATGGTAATAAGTATGTCTGCCATTTCCTCATATTTTTATGTAAATAAATAGCTAAGAATTTGGGATAGACTCAATATTAAACACCAGGCATCAACCTTACATTTTTTTTCATATATTTAAGGAAAACATTATAGACTTCTTAAGCAGTTTGTCAATAAAATAATTTATTCCTTTTATGTACATTTCATTTTCTGATCTTTTAGCAAAGACCTGCCAATCTCATCCCCACAATGGTTTGGTGTATTTTCAGGTACCATTTATAATTCGTACCTTTTTGTAATTGTTTTGAGGAGCATGGAAACATTAGAATTTGTTTGCACTCTTGATTACATATATATATAAACACACACACACACACACACATATATCAATTGGCTGCTTTGTTGTTTTCACCATGTGAATGAAGAATAGTAAGATAAAGAGGACACATTTATGGAGTTAAAATCATGAATCTTTTTTAACACGATGCTCCAACCAATTGAACACAGTCAGATCGAAACATTTGGAATTAGCCATAGTGTGTAAAGATTTGGATAAGGCATTACAAATAATAAATTTTTCGTTAGGTTCTCAGAAGCAATGCAGCCACTTCTCATCTTAATCTTGACGTGGATGTACATTTGTCTTTTTTTTTTTTTAGTTTGTTTTAATTTTAAAACTTGTAAAAGCATTATAATGTAATTAAATACCTCAAATAATTTGAAAAAAACAATAAGCGATTACCTATTACTCTAGTATGTATCACTCAGAAGCATATTTGCATAACCACTTTTCTTAATTTACCTATGATCTTGCATTGAACTTAGAAACGTGAATAAATGCCGCCCACATGAAGAACTATTTTAAAGAAAATAGTTGATGTATATATTTGAAAGTCTGTCTAAATGTTTATAACTAACTTCAAAATACTATTTTTCAGCTGAAAAGTGAGAGAAATAATTGTAGACATTGCTATGAATGAATTGACATGGAATAAACTGATTTAAATGAATTCATTTAAAATTCCTTGTGTGTTTGTTTTTACACAGACTCTTTTACTAATAATTTGGGAAAAAATATTTTAGACAAATAAGTTGGTTTTTAAATGTTACTAAATAATTACAATTATTGCTTCCATAATTCCTGAGTTAGCATTTTGATTACACTAGAGCAGTTTCTAGATCTTAACTTTATGCACACACAGAGTTTAGTTGGTAGAAGAACATTTTGGCATGGCTTTCAGCGGGGTAAGCTGAAAACCCAAAGAAGCTGCATTTTTCTTCTCTTTCTGATTCTGTATTTCTTGCATTTGTGATATTAACATGATGTGAATACCTGTATTTTCCTTTTTAAAAAAGAATAAATCTAGATCCCTCTGGATCCTGTAAAGAATACAGAATGATTTTCTTTGAAGTAATGAGTTCACAAAAAACTTCAAAAATTGTTTAAAATATACTATGTGACATATCTCATAAGATGAAGAATGCCTTCAATAAAGTCTCAGTTTGGCATTTCTTTTTCATCAGAGATGGTGAAGATGTTACTCATTTCAAAAGCAACGATTCAAAAGTAGATGTTTTTGCTAGAAAATACTTTTTTGGAGCCTGACAACAGATGATTTTGAATAAAAATGAGGTAAATACTTTCAAGACTTCATAAAGTTAAAAACTCATTTAAAAGTTTGTAAAAGTTTTTATTGTGAAATGTATATACTAAAATATATGCATATAGTTTAAATAATAATAATAACATATATACCCTTCTATACATTATTAGACTAAGAGACAAAATATTATCAGTATTTTAAGAGCTTCAAGTGTGACCCTCAATGCAGACCTATTTCTTAAACCCTGAAATTTGTGTTCTCTTGTTTTTACTAATAAGTCTTAACTATTTGTGTCCACAGGTATACATTACTTAGTTTTTCCTGTTTTTGGACCTTACTGGAGGAATTCATCTGTGATTCAATTACATGATTAGGATATTCATCCAAGTGGATGTATCTCACAGAATTCCTTTTGATTAGAGTGGAATATTCCATTGTGTGCATATAATGATTTTAGCCACACTAGTGTTAGGAATCATATAGGCTGATTCCTATACTTTGGTATGAAGAAGAATGCTCTGAGGAATATTCTAATGTTTGTTTCCTAGTGCTATGGAATGCAATTGCTGTCTTGATTTGTCAACTTTAGTAGTAATGTAATTTAGTTTCAAAATTAGTTTTGCTAGTTTATACTATCACAGTTTGGCATTCGTATTACTTCACATTGTCTACAACCCGAAATATTGTCTGACTTTTAATTTTTGTAAATCTGGTTGGTGTGAAATGACATACTATTGTGAGTTTAATTTACATTTTCCTGAAAAACAGTGAGGTAAGTGGTATTGCACATTATGTGCCATTTGTATGTCTTCCTTTACAAAGTGCCTATTTATATATTTTTGCCAATTTTCCTTCTGATTTTCCTTTTTATTGTTGAATTGAATCTGTATATTATCCATACATACTTTTTGCTAATTATGTGTTTGGCATATTTCTCTAGTCTGTGACTTCAAGCATTTCACTCACTTTTTGGTAATTTTTATAAACGAATATTTTAAAATTCAATGTAGTTGAATAAACCAATCTTTTCTTTTGCAGTTAGAAAATAATCACACTTTTAGTTCTTCTTTTCAATCATTTACTAATTTTATTACTTTTAATTTCTTTTACTTTGCTGGCTAAACACTCAAGTGAAATGTTGACTAGCTAATTGACATATATGTTTTGTTTCTGATCTTAAATACTTTAACATTCTTAAAATAACTACTTTTACCATTCAATATAATGCTTGCTGTAAGATTTTTATAAATTCCTCTGTAATTTAATAATGTTTATTAGCAGTTTATCATGTTATCTATAGCAGCTGTTGAATTTTATTAGATACTTCTGAATATGTCATAGTGATCAGTTTTTCATTTTGAATTGTTTTTTATGGTAAATCATGTTGTTCAGTTCTCTAATGTAAAACACATTACTGTGATTATGCTGCAGTATTTTTTCTGCACAATTTCTCTTATTCACTATTATATTTAGCACTGTTGCATCTATGTGCTGTTATATTTAGCACATTTGAGATTTTCTGTAATTTTCTTTCTTGTACTTTTATATTTTTAAAAAAATAAGTTTATTTATTTATTTTTGGCTGCATTGGGTCTTCGTTGCTGCGTGCGGGCTTTCTCTAGTTGCGGCAAGCGGGGGCTACTCTTCATTGCGGTGCACGGGCTTCTCATTGTGGTGGCTTCTCTTGTTGCAGAGCACAGGCTCTAGGTGCGCGGGTTTCAGTAGTTGTGGCTCACGGGCTCTAGAGTGCAGGCTCAGTAGTTGTGGTGCACGGGCTTAGTTGCTCCACGACATGTGGGATCTTCCTGGACGAGGGATCAAACCCGTGTCCCCTGCACTAGCAAGCGGATTCTTAACCACTGCGCCACCAGGGAAGTCCTATGTTTGTATTTTTTTACCTGTTGCTGTGTAATGAATTACCACTAAATTCAGTTACCTAAAACAAACAGTATTATCTTACAGTTTCTGAGACTTAGAAAACTGGCTGTCGTTTAGTTGGGTGACTCTTGCACAAGGTTTCATCTGAGGTTTGATGGGGGGATAATCCTCTAACCTCATTTGTGTGGGTTTGGCAAGATTCAATTTCTCAGTGTCTGTTGGACTGAGGTCCTCAGTCTTTCATTGACTGTTGATTAACTCCTCCAATTCCTTGCCAAAGTAGCCTTTCTGTATAGCACATCTCACAACATGGCAGCTGGCTTTCCCACAGAACCAGCAAACAAGAGAGCAAGATGGAAACTTTTGTATAACCTAATCTCAGAAACAATCTCTCCCATTGTCACTAAACTCTGTCCTTTAATTGTCCATTAAAGCATGTCCTTTAATCACGGTAGCTTGGGGGTGATGTGGATCATGGAGAGTCCGTGGTAGGTCCAATGACTGAATCCATTGATCTGTAGCTTGGGCTGCAAATCTGGGCCTGCTTTTGGATGCAATATACATAGGAAACCCCAACAGGAAACAAATGAAGTCTTATAGGGCTTGGACAATGTGGCCATTTGGTCCTCAACTGCAGTCAGGACCAAGTGAAGCCTTTTGGATGGGGCAGGAGGCTCAATGTGATCTACCTGCCAAGAATATCCTGGTCCATGGTCTCGTGGCATCTATCCCTGGGCAGTGTATTTAGCCTGGCCAGGGTCTGGCAGCCAGGATAGCTATTCCATGCTGTTTCTGATGACAGTGGCAGTCCACGTGTGCAAGCCCAGTCTAAGATGGTATCTGAATTTCCATGGGCTGTCTTCTCATGAATCCAGCTGTTTGCATATCTGTTTGTTCTGGAGTGGAGAACAACACTTCAGTCCCTGCATTTATTTGGCAAGCATGATCTGCTCACTGCTTATGTTTTTCCTTGTCAGCTTGGGGGCTTCTCTGGTGAGCATTTGTATGGGGAACAAAAACCTTACAAGGAGCAGAACTGGTTTTTACTCAAATACCTCATCTCCACAGGGCGGGGGGGCTTCTTTTATATGTCAGTTGGATGCTTGCCAGTGGCTCCAGTAAAATGCAACCTATGGACAATAGTGAGTGAGTCTGGTAAGTTCGCAGTCTTCCACACACCCCTTTATAATGGTCCTAACTGTAACGCTTACATTAGGGCTGGGACAAAGAGCTAGCAGGAGTGTACATAGACAATACGTCAATACCAATAATATATTTAGCTATAGGGACCTTGACAATTATTTGTAGCAACCAGAAGAGCCCACCCATAGTCAGTCTTGGTAAAGGTCCCAGTGGTGGTGGCCTCAGACCCAGAGACCATTAACTGTTTTTCCCTCATTTTGGTGCCAGGGAAAGCAGTCACCTATGGCCTGGTATATAAGAGGCCCAAGAAGTGCAATTTTCTTTTCATTAATTTTCCATTGAACTCTAACCTTGGCAAAGGGCCTTTGGTTCCCTCTGACAAGGGAACAAAACCCATGTCAGTTTTAAGGTCAACTGACAGGATTTGGCTACGTGTTTTTTGGGGCAGGAGAATGGAAGGGAGAGTGAAGTAGAACAGCCCTCTTGGGTGCACAGCTGTTTCTTAACTGGGACTCCCATGGAACAGTGTAGGACAGGCTGGTTAGAGCAGAGACAGGCTTCCAGAGAGATCTAATTAAAGCTCTAAGGTCTCTTCAGGATGCTAAGCAAAGTAAACCAAAAGGCTGTACACTCTTTTTTGTTTGTTTTTCTCCTGATGTTTCAACAACTGGCTAAACTGCAAGGTATTTATCAGCTTCAAAGACAGCTACTGCTTAGAGTTGCTCAGCTTGTAAGAGCCCCTCTGACTGTCTCTGACCACATTGGTGGAGGGGTCTAAGCAGTGGTTAGGAAACTGCTTCACTTGTTTTTGCTGGACCCCTATATAGGATCTCTAATTAGACCTAACTGGACAAGCTCAGCTGGAGAGTCAGGGGTTAATGAGAAAGACCAGTGGTCCCCCTCAGAACTGAGAAGCTTATAAAACAATCCTCTAGCATCCTCCAAGAATGCCTCCATGGCTTCTGCTAGCAATCCCCAAGACCCATTGGTATGGCTGGTGGAGTGTCCTATAGTCTCTGCTAGTACTTCCCAAGGCCTATTCATCAAGTGCCCCCTGGAAACCTCAGATTCTTGCAGATGATTTGCTAGCACCCTTCTAGGATGCTCCATGGACTCCGCTAACAAATCCCAAAGGTGATATCCCAAAGGGATATTCAGGTTTCAGCTCTTTCTGAATGGCATTGTGTTTAATCAGCTTCCCTGCTCACAGCACCAATTTGTCAGAAACCCAGCTGAGTTGGAGAGAGTGTGCTGAGCTGCCAGATGTTGGAGCAGTCAATTAAAGCAATGGCAAAAATGGAAGAAACAGGAGACTTCTGTTAAGAAGTTTGAAAGTTACCACTTCAACCTAACGACAAGTAAAGATCTTAACAAACTGAAAAAGCAACAACTCTTAGATACATAGGAGAAATGAGGTCACAGGCAAACAGCTACTCACAAAATTAGAGACATCAACAGGAGAGAACAGAGAATCACAATTTACCTGAGCAGAAATCCAAGTACTAAAACCTCTGAGGGAACCAGTAACAAAGTAAGAATACCTGAACTGTAATTGATGAATTTCTGGAGGCTTAATGCGAACAAGTTCGAGAATTAAAAATTTCAGGAGAGCCGAGTCTTAGTGGATCCCCACACCTTTGTGAATTTGACATTCAGTAGCCCTACTATGGGCTTCTCACTATGAAGACTGAAGAAAAGTCCCCTCCTGATTCCAGCAGGGGACAGGGAAAAGCAGCCATTTTGAAATACAACATTCTGTTCATAACAAGTTCTGCCCTCCAAAATCTGTGTTACCAGAACTCACTGACCTGGGGGAAGGGAAATACCCAACTCCAGCCCCATCTAGACTTTCATCTAAAAGGAGGAAAATATCTAAATTCAGCCACGTTAACCATCCTCCCCACCTAGGGAGGAGGGGGAGATAAAACAGAAAAGCATGTGTGAAATTTACAGTCCAGAGACACAGGCTCACAAAAAGGCTGAGACGTAATTCAGGGCTATGGAATGCCCCTCTTCCCACCACATCTTAACACCATATTACAAAAGGCCTATTCAGAATAGTTCTTGTCGGTCACATTCAACTATCAATTAAAAAATTACAAGACATAGTACAAGGGAAAAAAGTATGAAGAGATAAAGCAAGGAGGAGAACCAGACTCAGTTATGGCAGGAATTTTGACACTATCGGACCAGGAATTTTAAATGTTCATTAAGTCAAAATTAAAAAACAAGCTATGATTCATGTGCTATGGACTCTAATGGGTAAATGAGACATTTTGCAAGAACGAATGGACAAGAGAAATAAGAAATTCTGCCAAAAATCGCACAAGAAGAAATATATAACCTGAATAGGCCTATATCTATTTAAAAAGTTGAATTAATCATTAATAACTTTTCAAAACAGAAAGTCCCAAACCTATAAGGGTTCAGTGGTAAAATCTACCAAGCAGAGGAAATGCCTCATATTTCATTGCATTGCTCTAACACCTAAACAAAATAAAGGCATTAAAAGAAAAGAAAACTATAGTCCAGTCTCTTTCACAAATATAGATGCAAAATTCCTCAACAGAGTATTAGCTAATAGAGCTAAACAAAGTTTAAGAAGAATTATACATCATGACCTAAGGAGATTTATCCCAGGTATGCTAGGCTGGTTTAGCATTCAAAAATCAACTAATGTGGACTTCCCTGGTGGCGCAGTGGTTAAGAATCCACCTGCCAATTCAGGGGACACGGGTTCAATCCCTGGTCCAGGAAGATCCCACATGCCCATGGAGGCTTAGTGGAGCAATTAATCCTGTGTGCCACAACTACTGAAGCCCATGCATCGCAACTACTGAAGCCCGTGTGCTCTAGGGCCTGGGTGCTGCAACTACTGAGCCCACATGCTGCAACTACTGAAGCCTGTGTGCCTAGAGCCCATGCTCCACAACAAGAGAAGCCACTGCCGCAAGAAGCCTGCGCACCTCAATGAACAGTAGCCCCTCCTCGCCGCAACTAGAGGAAAGCCCATGCTCAGCAGCAAAGACCCAACGCACACAAAACAAAACAACTACTGTAATCCATCAAATCAGGAAGCTAACAAAGAAAATCATATGATCTTATCAATAGATGCAGCAAAACATTTGACAAAATCCAGCACCCACTCATGGTAAAAACTCTCAATAACTAGGAATAGAGGGAAACTTCCTGAACTTGATAAATAATATCTACAGAAACCCTACAGCTAACAGCATACTTACCACTGAGAAATTTGAATCTATCCTGTAAGTTCAGGGACAAGGCAAGGATGTTGCCTCTCAACACTGCTTTTCAGCATTGTACTGGAAGTCCTAGATAACCTACTAACAAAAGAAAAGGAGGTAGGAAGTATAGAAATCGAGTGCTATAAAACTAGACTATGGCCATCAGAAAATTTCAAAACAGAGCTAAAATCCAAAGTCAGAGAAGATATAGGTCACAAATATAATCAACAAAGTAATAGTTAACCAAAGAATATGTATAAGGAAAAAAATAGGAAACCCAGTGAAAAAATAGGCAAAACATTTGAAAAAGTTTTTGCAATCCAAATGGAAAATAAATATATGAAGTGATGATTGACTTTACTGGTAACAAGTGGAGAGGAAATTTAAAACTCAGGACCATCACAAAACAAAACAGGCAAAAAATGTAAAAAACAAAACAAAACAAAAAACCCTCTAAAAATTGTTGGTGAAATTAAGGGGCAGTGATAACTTTCATACTCTAGTGGAAGTTGTGTTAATTGGTAGGATCACATTGGAAAGATTTTGGCATTGTTTATGTAAGTTAAAAATGCAGAAACATTTAACCAGCCATTCTACACTGAGGTACATAAACTAGAGAAAATTTTACATGTACGACCTCTAGAAGATGTGTATATGAACACACACATGAAGATGTGTGTATGAATATATGTATGAACTGTCATACAACAATCCATAAGAATGAACCAAAGCTACACACACACAAAGAAATGAATCTCACAGCAGACATAATTTTGAGAAAAAATAAAAAGCAAGTCATAAAAGATCAGAAACAGCCTAAACTATATCATTTAGGGTTGCATATATAAGTATTAGTACTTTTTTTTTTTTTTTAATGCCAACATAGTAGATTGCCTTTAACAGGGGAGGGAAAGAGATTTGATTTATATAGGTGGGGAATGTAGGGAGTTTCAAATGTGCTTTGATGCTCTATGTTTTGCTTTATGGACAAGTATGTTTTATGTATTCTACTATATGTATATAAAAAGACATCCTTCCATGTTTTCTCATTTCCTACTCTATAGTATAAGGCATACACCCCTGAACTTGTCAGATGAGACCCTTCAAAATCTGACCTTAGGTTACCTTTCAAAGCTCATTTCTTATCTTCCTTATCTCTACACTCCTGTGGAGCTAAGTTATGTACTTTCAAGCCACTACTCTACTCACCATTAACACATTACATAATCCCATAACTTTCCCACTTCTGTGGCTTTGATTTTTATGTTTATTCTGACTAGAATTCCTCTCTTTAGTTTTTTATTAAATGCACCCAATCTTCATGGCAAAAATCAAATATATACTTTGGGTTTTTTTTCACTTCCTCTGAAAGTATAAATCAAAATTAATTTTTCTTTTCTCTCTGTTTCCATGGTATTTTATACATTGTTCTGTGATAGTATTTACTGCATTATATTTAATTATCTGTTTACATGTGTATATTCAAGGACAAGACATTATTGAAATTGTATTCATATTGCAGTGTTGTTTGTTGCCGTAACTGAATCATACTGAAGTCTAGTGTTCCCTTTTAGATCGATCGACCTTGGAATTGTTACCTTCCTGTTGAAATATAAGCAATTGTGTGTTCTGATACAAATTTGAAAGCTCACTGATAGTATCTGAGTTGTAGCTTCTATTGTGTGTGGTCACTGGCATGTGTTTCTGTGTGTTTGTGTGTAGTGTGTGGGCTTAAATGCAGTAAGTTTGTCTGTGTGTGTGTGTGTTTTGCTGTGTATGTTCTTTTGAATGTGGCTAATGAAAATAAACTGTGTAGATAAAATTCCATTTCTTCAAGGTAGAACTTTAATAAGCCTAGCCTATGTTTTGAATCAATCTTTCGGTTTTGCTGTTCATTGTAATCATTGTAAATTTTTTGTTGTACATAGTGTTGAAACTGGGGATTACATTTGCTTTTTTCCACCTTTAAGAAGAGGAATTAAAAGAAAAATGAGGACTTTAATAACATTTTATTCCTTATTATGTTAATGGAACTAAAAACTTTCAGCTAGCCCTGTGAAAATTTTACTTGTCTAAGATTATGTGAGAAATAAGTTAAAAAATAAATTATTGAAAGTAAAATAGGTGCTATTTTGTATTAATTATTGTACCTCTCCTAGCAGAGGAAATTATCACATTCAGGATAAATAATGTATAATAACAAAATTCCTATTAATTGACTATATTTTTCCATTTAATCATCACATAGATATTTGCATATATATCACTTTAAATCTGAATATTTAAGAAAGTATTTGTTGAAATATTTTGCACTTTTCCCTAGAGGGGAAAGCCAAATGTATTTTTTACAATTATATTGGTCTTCCTCTAGTTTTAACTTTCTGTTCCATATCCATATACAAAATCAACATTGCTATGAGTTTATAAACTCATACAATTTTGGAAGACTAAGTAAACTTTTACATCAACTTGCATGATATTATTATTTTTGTCTTATATTTCCTAGGGTAACTGTGATAACCATACATGTTTTCCATCATTGATCAAGAAACAAATTCCATTCTCCCCAAAACATCTGCTGAAACAGATTTGTCTGTAGAAAGGATTTCCAGATCTGAATTGCACTGTTCAAACCATTGTCAGTGTTCAACTAATAGCTAGTTCCATTTCTGGGGCTATATTTAAGTATTCATTCTTGATTCAAGTTGTCTTGTTCCAAACAGAAGAAGTGAATTTTTAGATGTCCTAGCTAATTTTCAAGTCAAACTATCATAGTCTACTGCCCAATTTTTCCAGAATTGACTTTTCAGTACTTAGTACCTTCATTCTGAATATAACTTAGCAACTATAAAACTTGTTTGCTATTGTTCCTTCATATGTCCTTCATACTCAAGGTGACTATGAGTTCCCTTGAAATAAGTGACCATGTCTTATTTCTGGTATTTCCTCAATATTTATCTTGCTATCTGTGAAAAGTGTTCAATTAAAAATAAATTAATGAATGAATTAATATTATGATAAAATAAGATGACTATAACCAGAAATATCAACGAGAGCTGAAGACCGAGACTCTTTTTTTTAGGACTCTGTCAGATCACTTTATCAATATGTTCATCTTTATCTAACGTTTCACAACGACTATAGCAATAAGCGGCAGGTGGTAAATACTGTTGAAAAGAGGACATGGTTTAATTTTAATTAGGAAAAATCAAATAGGTTATCTGAACAATCACCTAACATAAAATAACCTTCTCTGAATTATGTATGGCAAATATATTCTTTGTATTATAACTCCTCTGTAACATACTCATTAGTGGATAAAACTTTTGTTCTCTTATTTTTATTTCATATAGTTAATAATCATAAAATATTATAAATAGTCCCCGTTTTGCCATGCTCTGAAGTTGAAATTTTAGCAGCAAATGGAAAATGAATTTTTATATAGATTTTTGAAGTTTTATTTGCTGAATAATACTTGTATTAGTTAACAGGAGCAGCCATAACAAAATGGCACAGACTGTGTGACTTACAGGACAGAAATTTATTTTCCCACAGCTCTGGAGAATAAAAGTCCAGGATTAAGGTGTTTTCATGTATGTTTTCCTCTGAGACCTCTGTCCTTGGCTTGGAGGTGGCCACCATCTTACTGTGTCCTCACATGTTCTCTTCTCTCTGTGTGCTACATCCCAGGTGGCCCTCTCTATGGCCAGATTGGATTAAGTCCCACCCTAAAGGCTTCATTTTCACTTTATTAATTCTTTAAGGCTTTATCTCTAAATATAGTCACATTCTAAGGCATTGGGGTAAGGGTTTCAATATATGAGTAAAGGGGAATGGAATTCAGAATTCAGTCCATAACAGTGCTTAAATATGTAAATATAAAAAATTGAGGAAAATAAGTATAGTTACCTCTAAATTAGATTTTTATGCAAGATTCTAAATGTAAATATAAATATTCTCTTAAAATTATTCTAAAATTTATTTTGGCCCTAAATATATATGCAATTAAAAATGTTTATGAATTTACAAATGATTATTTATAAATTGAATGTTACCTTAAAATAAAAAATCTACATTTATTGTTAATTCTTTATCACCTTTTTTCAGTAATTAACAAGGCAGAGAAAAGAAGAAGATTAATTGTTGTACAGCATCTTTTATGTCTGCCTTTAAAGTGTAAGTTCTATTTTAAAGTATCTTTAAAAATAATATATCATATTGAAAATGGTGTATTTCTAATATTACCAAAATAATTTCTACTGTCTCTTTAAGATACATGAAACGGAAAAAAAAAAAAAAAACCCAAACAACTTCTTTCAATAATAAAGATTGCATCTGGCAGTAAATTTATTGCTAAAATTTAGAAGAAATTTTGACTAATTTCAGCTATACAGATTAGATTTGAATATACAGTTTATGGATGCCAGAAAATGGCAAGAAAATACAGTCTTAAAGTTAATAGAAATTGTACCCCTGCTTCTTGATTCAAAAAACTCCTCTCTCTCTCTTTCTCTCTCTCTCCTCTTCTGCATATAGTAAGAGATAAGCTCTTAGTATCAGCAGTTCTCACTCTGGGGTTAGAAAGTGGGGTGCTGGACTACCAGAATCTCTAAGGGAGAAAGAGAAAATAGAGTTTCAAAATTTATTCAATATTATAATAGAATTCTAAATAATACAAATTTCAGAAAGTATCAGTGGACAAAATCTTTGTGATAGATGGGAATATGCAAAAGGTAGGCTTTTCACTGGCAAATAAATAAATTTTAAAAAGTTAACTTATGAAATGTTGCCATAATTCTGTAGTCGAGGATTATTTGGCACTCATCTCACACCGCTTCACAAACTTCACTCACTGAGTTTACTGTAGCTTCATCCTCCAACTCCTTTCCTATCACGTTTCTTGTTTTTGAACCTACACTTGTCTCACATTTAAAGTAAAGTTCCACTTAGCCTTTTTTCCTTTTTCCTTTATTTACCATAACAAAACTCCTCTGTCTTCTATTCTTAAATTCTTTATCATATCCAGACCCCCATCCTTCCTATATAGAGACTTAGTTGCCATTCTAGAACTAAAAACTAAATTTAAAAATAGAGAAAAAATATTTTTTCTCAAGAATCCTTTTGGATGTAAAAACAAACTGTTTAACATAGGAAGGCAGAATACGGCAAAATCACCAATTTTAATGCTGTGACTTTCAGTGCAGGGTAGAGTGACATTATAAAAGTTTCTGCCTCTTATGAAATTGTGTCAGAAACACTTTAGACTCATGATATTGTATTTTCATATGTGTGTAAAAAGGATTTTTACAATAATTGATGTTATAGCTTGATAGAGCATGATGTTGAGAATAATTCTCACCAGAAACCATATGGGCCATAAGTGACATTACATTGTTGAATTTACCACAGTCCAATCCTGGTCTTCAATTTTGTCTGTATTGCAGTAATAAAATGTACAAATAAAAGTCATAAAGAGACCAAAGTAAGTAAATTAGACAACTTATTTTTTTCTATAACTATGATTTTTTTATATATCCTATGTCGTGCATTGCTGCTAGTTGCATACCAGTGATACAGCTATTATATACATATATAAAACTGAAGTAAAATGAGTTATTACTACATTCGGGACAAGCTGGTAAAATGTAGGTAGTTGTGTGCAGGACCAAGATAAATTAAGTTATGTGAATTGATTTGCAAATATTTGTACACAATTTTATTGTCCTCACATTAAATGAGAGGTTTGGTTCATTCATCTGTCACTTCAGCTACCACAAGAAGGTTCCTTTCATGGCCCAACAATGCCGAGAAAGGGTGTGTAGAAACACGCAAAGATCCCTAAGTCTTTGTCTTGACACTGGCACATTGTCGCTTCCACCCACATACCATTGGCTTAACCAAAAGAAGTCATTTGGCTACACCTGATACCCAGGATGTGAGAGAGAATACTCTGGCTCCAGTGAGCATGTATAATGCTATGGCGAGGAAGAAATAAGGACTTGTTTACAAGAAACCAATCTACCACGGAGATTATACACTCCCGCTGCTTCCTTCCTCTTACCTCCTTCTACCCACTTCTTGCTGATGAAGCAGTAGAGGGTAAGGTGCTTACCTTGTTTTGTGCAGCAGGGAATGGCAGAACTTCAGCATCCAATGCATCAAACTCCTAGGAGTGCCTCTCTTTTTTCTAAAGCAAGGTGCAGGTGTATTGCTATCAAATTGAAAGAAATATTAAATAGTGAAAGTCACTTATGGGCAGGAAATAAAAAAGTACATGTATAAATTGATTTATGCTCACAAATACAACACTTTTGTCACTAAAAACATTTCATGAAAAGGAATTTTAATTAATGTTTTAATTAGATGGCTTCATTCATCCATCAAAATATTTAAGTTTTAGAATAGGTACTTGAGTTATAATGGTTGAAAAATCTAATTGATCTTTGCTTTTATTGGGAACTATAAAGAATATTTGAATAGCAGCAAAAAGGTCACTAGAAGGAATTTTTGGAATTTAGGTAAAAGATGATGTGGTTGTGTAGGATTGCAGGTAATAAAGATGACAGTTTTTTTTATTTGTTTTGTTTTGTTTTGTTTTCATCTTTATTAGAGTATAATTGCTTTACAATGGTGTGTTAGTTTCTGCTTTATAACAAAGTGAATCAGTTATACATATACTTATGTTCCCATATCTTTTCCCTCTTGCATCTCCCTCCCTCCCACCCTCTCTACCCCACCCCTCCAGGCGGTCACAAAGCACCGACCTGATCTCCCTTAGATGACAGGTTTTATTACAGGCAATAAAACTCAGACATGTTAGAGGTGTGGGATGAATAAATCGTGTGTGTATGATTTGAAGAATAGATTTCTAGGATGATCGCCAGTTTCTTTGTTTGTTTTTCGTGAGCACATGAGAATACGGGTGTACAATTTAAAGATATGAGTATTAATAGGGGAGGAAAAATTTTGATGGAGAAAGGTAAACTTTTATTTCTGAACATGTGTTGTTAAAGATGGTTGTGAGAAATCTCAGTATTGATGCAAAGTAATTAGACCTTGAATCTACGATTTTGGACTTCAGAAAAGAATTTGGAGGTGGATATATAATGAAGTGAGTTATCAGCATGATGAGCACATTTACAGTTAGAGAGTGGGATAAAATCAATTTGAAGAAGAATGCAGAGTGGGAGATTAGGTAAGAGTATTGAAATTAGCCTTGTTCCACAGGTATTTACATGTCCGTGTTACAAAGACGGTATAAAAAGGTGATTGAGAAAGAACAGACAAACAGGTAAATGGCTAATATAATGAAGCAAAGAAAGGATAAATTTCAAGGATTAAGAAAAAGGTCATCTTTATGGGATGCTGTTGGAATGACTAAGTAAACTGAGGACTAAGTTTGCTTGAATGGATTTAGCACAAAAAAAATTTAGCAAGAAGAGTATTGGTGAAGTGATAGGAGTTGATCCTGACATTTTTACTTTGCAGTCAACCTGAGAAGTTTGAAGTACTAAGGCATTATATATTCATTCATTCATTTATTCATTCACTCATTCCAGTAAACTTTTAAACTGATTGATATGGAAAGTCATTCTTGGAAAATATGCACTGATAAGAGAGGAGGAGATGTAGATTTTTTTTTTTTTTTTTTTAGTTTCTGCTTTATAAAAAAGTGAATCAGTCATACATATACATCTGTTCCCATATCCCTTCCCTCTTGCATCTCCCTCCCTCCCACGCTCCCCATCCACCCCTCCAGGAGGTCACAAAGCACCAAGCTGATCTCCCTGTGCTATGCTGCTGCTTCCCACTATCTATCTACCTTACATTTGGTACTGTATATATGTCCGTGCCTCTCTTTCGTTTTGTCACAGCTTACCCTTCCCCCTCCCCATATCCTCAAGTCCATTCTCAAGTAGGTCTGTGTCTTTATTCCTGTTTTACCCCTAGGTTCTTCATGACATTTTTTTTTCTTAAATTCCACATATATGTGTTAGTATACGGTATTTGTTTTTCTCTTTCTGACTTACTTCACTCTGTATGACAGACTCTAAGTCTATCCACCTCATTACAAATAGCTCAGTTTCGTTTCTTTTTATGGCTGAGTAATATTCCATTGTATATATGTGCCACATCTTCTTTATCCATTCATCCGATGATGGACACTTAGGTTGTTTCCATCTCTGGGCTATTGTGAATAGAGCTGCAATGAACATTTTGGTACATGTCTCTTTTTGAATTATGGTTTTCTCAGGGTATATGCCTAGTAGTGGGATTGCTGGGTCATATGGTAGTTCTATTTTTAGTTTTTTAAGGAACCTCCATACTGTTCTCCAGAGTGGCTGTACCAATTCACATTCCCACCAGCAGTGCAAGAGTGTTCCCTTTTCTCCACACCCTCTCCACCATTTATTCATTCTAGATTTCTTGATGATGGCCATTCTGACTGGTGTGAGATGATATCACATTGTAGTTTTGATTTGCATTTCTCTAATGATTAATGATGTTGAGCATTCTTTCATGTGTTTGTTGGCAGTCTGTATATCTTCTTTGGAGAAATGCCTATTTAAGTCTTCTGCCCATTTTTGGATTGCCTTGTTTTTTTTTTTTGCTATTGAGCTGCATGAGCTGCTTATAAATTTTGGAGATTAATCCTTTGTCAATTGCTTCATTTGCAAATATTTTCTCCCATTCTGAGGGTTGTCTTTTGGTCTTGTTTATGGTTTTCTTTGCTGTGCAAAAGCTTTGAAGTTTCATTAGGTCCCATTTGTTTATCTTTGTTTTTATTTCCATTTCTTTAGGAGGTGGGTCCAAAAGAATCTCGCTGTGATTTATGTCATAGAGTGTTCTGCCTATGTATTCCTCTAAGAGTTTGATAGTTTCTGGCCTTACATTTAGGTCTTTAATCCATTTTGAGCTTATTTTTGTGTATGGTGTTAGGGAATGATCTAATCTCATACTTTTATATGTCCCTGTCCAGTTTTCCCAGCACCACTTATTGAAGAGGCTGTCCTTTCTCCACTGTACATTCCTGCCTCCTTTATCAAAGATAAGTTGACCATATGTGCGTGGGTTTATCTCGTGGCTTTCTCTCTTGTTCCATTGATCTTTCTGTTTTTGTGCCAGTTCCACACTGTCTTGATTACTGTAGCTTCGTAGTATAGTCTGAAGTCAGGGAGCCTGATTCCTCCAGCTCCGTTTTTCGTTCTCAAGATTGCTTTGGATATTCGGGGTCTTTTCTTTTTCCAAACAAATTTTGAAATGTTTTGTTCTAGTTCTGTGAAAAATGCCAGTGGTAGTTTGATAGGGATTGCATTGAATCTGTAGATTGCTTTGGGTAGTAGAGTCATTTTCACAATATTGATTCTTCCAATCCAGGAGCATAGTATATCTCTTCATCTATTTGTATCATCTTTAATTTCTCTCATCAGTGTCTTATAATTTTCTGCATACAGGTCTTTTGTCTCCTTAGGTAGGTTTATTCCTAGATATTTTATTCTTTTTGTTGCAATGGTAAATGGGAGTGTTTTCTTGACTTCACTTTCAGATTTTTCATCATTAGTGTACAGGAATGCCAGAATTTTCTGTGCATTAATTTTGTATCCTGCTACTTTACCAAATTCATTGATTAGCTCTAGTAGTTTTCTGGTAGCATCTTTAGGATTCTCTATGTATAGTATCATGTCATCTGCAAACAGTGACAGCTTTACTTCTTCTTTTCCAATTTGGATTCCTTTTATTTCCTTTTCTTCTCTGATTGCTGTGGCTAAAACTTCAAAAACTAAGTTGAATAAGAATGGTGAGAGTGGGCAGCCTTGTCTTGTTCCTGATCTTAGTGGAAATGGTTTCAGTTTTTCACCATTGAGGACAATGTTGGCTGTGGGTTTGTCATATATGGCCTTTATTATGTTGAGGAATGTTCCCTCTATGCCTACTTTCTGCAGGGTTTTTATCATAAATGGGTGTTGAATTTTGTCGAAAGCTTTCTCTGCATCTATTGAGATGATCATATGGTTTTTCATCTTCAATTTGTTAATATGGTATATCATGTTGATTGATTTGTGTATATTGAAGAATCCTTGCATTCCTGGAATAAACCCCACTTGATCATGGTGTATGATCCTTTTAATGTGCTGTTGGATTCTGTTTGCTAGTATTTTGTTGAGGATTTTTGCATCTATGTTCATCAGTGATATTGGCCTGTAGTTTTCTTTCTTTGTGACATCCTTGCCTGGTTTTGGTATCAAGGTGATGGTGGCCTCATAGAATGAGTTTGGGAATGTTCCTCCCTCTGCTATATTTTGGAAGAGTTTGAGAAGGATAGGTGTTAGCTCTTCTCTAAATGTTTGATAGAATTCGCCTGTGAAGCCATTGGGTCCTTGGCTTTTGTTTGTTGGAAAATTTTTAATCACAGTTTCAATTTCAGTGCTTGTGATTGGTCTATTCATATTTTCTATTTCTTCGTGATTCAGTCTTGGCACGTTGTGCATTTCTAAGAATTTGTCCATTTCTTCCAGGTTGTCCATTTTATTGGCATAGAGTTGCTTGTAGTAATCTCTCATGATCTTTTGTATTTCTGCAGTGTCAGTTGTTACTTCTCCTTTTTCATCTCTAATTCTATTGATTTGAGTCTTCACCCTTTTTTTCTTGATGAGTCTGGCTAATGGTTTATCAATTTTGTTTATCTTCTCAAAAAACCAGCTTTTAGTTTTATTGATCTTTGCTATCGTTTCCTTCATTTCTTTTTCATTTATTTCTATTCTGATCTTTAAGATTTCTTTCCTTCTGCTAATTTGGGGTTTTTTTGTTCTTCTTTCTCTAATTGCTTTAGGTGCAGGGTCAGGTTGTTTACTTGAGATGTTTCCTGTTTCTTAAGGTGGGATTGTATTACTATAAACTTCCCCCTTAAAACTGCTTTTGCTGCATCCCATAGGTTTTGGATCGTCATGTCTCCATTGTCATTTGTTTCTAGGTATTTTTTTATTTCCTCTTTGATTTCTTCAGTGATCAATTCGTTTTTGAGTAGTGTATTGTTTAGCATCCATGTGTTTGTATTTTTTACAGTTCTTTTCCTGTAGTTCATGTCTAGTCTCATAGCATTGTGGTCGGAAAAGATACTTGATACATTTTCAATTTTCTTAAATTTACCAAGGCTTGATTTGTCACCCAAGATATGATCTATCCTGTAGAATGTTCCATGAGAACTTGAGAAAAATGTGTATTTTGTTGATTTTGGATGGAATGTCCTATAAATATCAATTAAGTCCATCTTGTTTAATGTGTCATTTAAACCTTGTGTTTCCTTATTTATTTTCATTTTGGATGATCTGTCCATTGGTGAAAGTGGGCTGTTAAAGTCCCCTACTATGAGTGTGTTACTGTCGATTTCCCCTTTTATGGTTGTTAGTATATGCCTTATGTATTGAGGTGCTCCTATGTTGGGTGCATAAATATTTACAATTGTTATATCTTCTTCTTGAATCAATCCCTTTATCATTATGTAGTGTCCTTCTTTGTCTCTTCTAATAGTCTTTATTTTAAAGTCTATTTAGTCTGATATAAGAATTGCTACTCCAGCTTTCTTTTGATTTCCATTTGCATAGAATATCTTTTTCCATCCCCTTACTTTCAATCTGTATGTGTCTCTAGGTCTGAAGTGGGTCTCTTGCAGACAGCTTATATATGGGCCTTGTTTTTGTATCCATTCAGCCAACCTGTGTCTTTTGGTGGGAGCATTTAGTCCATTTACATTTAAGGTAATTATTGGTATGTATGTTCCTATTCCCATTTCCTTAATTGCTTTGGGTTCGTTATTGTAGGTATATTCCTTCTGTTGTGTTTCTTGCTTAGAGAAGTTCCTTTAGCATTTGTTGTAAAGCTAGTTTTGTGGTGCTGAACTCTCTCAGCTTTTGCTTGGCTGTAAAGTTTTTAATTTCTCCATCAAATCTGAATGAGATCCTTGCTGGGTAGAGTAATCTTGGTTGCAGGTTTTTCTCCTTCATCACTTTAATTATGTCCTGCCACTCCCTTCTGGCTTGTAGAGTTTCTGCTGAGAGATCAGCTGTTAACCTGCTGGGGATTCCCTTGTGTGTTATTTGTTGTTTTTCCCTTGCTGCTTTTAATATGATTTCTTTGTGTTTAATTTTTGACAGTTTGATTAATATGTGTCTTGGCATATTTCTCCTTGGATTTATTCTGTATGGGACTCTCTGTGCCTCCTGGACTTCATTAACTATTTCCTTTCCTATGTTAGGGAAGTTTTCAACTATAATCTCCTCAAATATTTTCTCAGTCCCTTTCTTTTTCTCTTCTTCTTCTGGAACCCCTATAATTCAAACATTGGTGCGTTTAATGTTGTCCCAGAGGTCTCTGAGACTGTCCTCTGTTCTTTTCATTCTTTTTTCTTTATTTTGCTCTGCAGCAGTTATTTCCACTATTTTATCTTCCACCTCACTTATCCGTTCTTCTGCCTCAGTTATTCTGCTATTGATCCCATCTAGAGTATTTTTCATTTCATTTATTGTGTTTTTAATGGATGCTTGATTCATCTTTACTTCTTCTAGGTCCTTGTTAACTGTTTCTTGCATTTTGTCTATTCTATTTCCCAGATTTTGGATCTTGGAAATAGAATCTTGGATCATCTTTACTATCATTATTCTGAATTCTTTTTGAGGTAGACTGCCTATTACCTCTTCATTTGTTAGGTCTGGTTGGTTTTTATCTTGCTCCTTCACCTGCTGTGTGTTTTTCTGCTTTCTCATTTTGCTTATGTTACTGTGTTTGGGGTCTCCTTTTTGTAGGCTGCAGATTCGTAGTTCCTGTTGTTTTTGGTGTCTGTCCCCAGTAGCTAAGGTTGTTTCAGTAGGTTGTGTAGGCTTCCTGGTGGGGGGGACTAGTGCCTGTGTTCTGGTGGTTGAGGCTCGATCTTGTCTTTCTGGTGGACAGGTCCACGTCTGGTGGTGTGTTTTGGGGTGCCTGTGGCCTTATTATGTTTTTAGGCAGCCTCTCTGTTAATGGGTGGGGTTGTGTTCCTGCCTTGCTAGTTGCTTGGCATAGGGTGATCAGCACTGTAGTTTGCTGGTCGTTGACTGAAGCTGGGTGCTGGTGTTGAGATGGAGATCTCTGGGAGATTTTAGCTGCTTGATATTATGTGGAGCTGGGAGGTCTCTTGTGGACCCGTGTCCTGAAGTTGGCTCTCCCACTTCAGAGGCACAGCACTGACTCCTGGCTGCAGCACCAAGAGCCTTTCATCTACCCGGCTCAGAATAAAAGGGAGAAAAATTAGAAAGAAAGAGTTAGTAGAAGAAAGAAAGAGAGAGAGAAAGAAAGGAAGAAGGAAAGAAAGGAAGGAAGGAAGAAAGAAAGCAAGAAAGAAAGGAGGGAGGGAGGGAGGAAAGATGGAAAGAAAGAAAGAAAGAAAGGAGGGAGGGATGGAGGAAGGAAAGAAAAAGAGTGAAAGGAAGAAGGGAGGGAGGGAGGGAGGAAGGAAAGAAAAAGAAAGGAAAGAAGGAAGAAAGAAAGGAGGGAGGGAGGGAGGGAAGAAGGAAATAAAGAAAGAAAGAAAGGAGGGATGGAGGGAGGAATGGAAGGTAGGAAAGAAGAAAGAGAGAAGATAAAGTAAAATAGAATAAAGTATAAAATATAGTGGCGTTATTAAAAATAAAAAAGTAATTATTGAAAAAAAAAAGCGGACAGATAGAACCCTGGGACCTATGGTGGAAGCAAAGCTATACAGAGAAAATCTCACACAGAAAAATACACATACACCTTCACAAAAAGAGAACAGGGGGAAAAAATTCGAAAATCTTGCTCTCAAAGTCCACCTCCTCAATTTGGGATAATTTGTTGTAAAAAGAGGAAAAGGGGAAAAAGTTTGAAATCTTGCTCTCAAAGTCCACCTCCTTAATTTGGGATAATTCATTGTAAAAAGAGGAAAAGGGGAAAAAATCTTAAATCTTGTCCTCAAAGTCCACCTCCTCAATTTGGGATGATTCGCTGTCCATTCATGCACTCCACAGACGCAGGGCACATCAAGAGGACCGTGGAGCTTTAATCCGCTGCCTCCGAGGCTGCACCGAGAGATTTCCCTGTCTCTTTTCTGCTCTCACAGCTCCCGGGTCTCAGCCTTGGACCTGGCGCTGCCTCTGCGCATAGGTCGCCGGAAGGCATCCGTTTTTCGCTCAGACTGGATGGGTTTAAAGGAGCCGCTGATTCGGGGGCTCTGGCTCACTCAGGCCGAGGGGCGGCAGGGGCACGCAGTGCGGGGCGGGCCTGCGGCGGCAGAGGCTGGCATGACGTTGCACCAGCCCGAGGCGCTCTGTACGCTTTCCCGGGGAAGCCGTCCCTGGGTCCCGGAACCCTGGCAGTAGTGGGCTGCACAGGCTCCCCGGAAGGGGGAGTGTACAGTGACCTGCGCTCGCACACAGGCCTTGTGGAGGCGGCAGCAGCAGCCCCAGCGTCCCACGCCCGTCTCCGGGATCCGCGCCTTTAGCCGCGGCTCGCGCCTGTCCCTGGAGCTTCTTTAAGCAGCGCTCTTAATGCCCTCTCCTTGCGCACCAGGAAACAAAAGGTAAGAAAAAGTCTCTTGCCTCTTCGGCAGCTCCAGACCCTTTCCCTGGACTCCCTCCGGGCTAGCCGTGGTGCACTAACCCCTTCAGGCTCTCTTCCTGCCGCCAGCCCCAGTCCTCTCCCTGCACTCCGACTGAAAGCCGATACCCGAGCCTCAGCTCCCAGCCCCGCCCGGCCCGGCGGGTGAGCAGACAAGCCTCTCGGGCTGGTGTGTGCCTGAGGGCACCGATCCTCTGTGCCGGAATCTCTCCGCTTTGCCCTCCACACCCCTGTTGCTGTGCTCTCCTCCGCTACTCCGAAGCTTTCCCCCTCCGCTACCTGCAGTCTCCGCCCGCGAAGGGGCTTGTAGTGTGTGGAAACCTTTCCTCCTTCATGGCTCCCTCCCACTGGTGCAGGTCCCGTCCCTATCCTTTTGTCTCTGTTTATTCTTTTTTCTTTTGCCCTACCCAGGTATGTGGGGAGTTTCTTGCCTTTTGGGGGGTCTGAGGTCTTCTGTCAGCGTTCAGTAGGTGTTCTGTAGGAGTTGTTCCACGTGTAGATGAATTTCTGATGTATCTGTGGGGAGGAAAGTGATCTCCTCGTCTTACTCTTCCGCCATCTTCCTCCCCGGAGATGTAGATTGTAACTTTTGTTTTCTCAGCATGAAAGCCCTTGATATAAATAAAAGCTTCATTGATCAGATATAACATTACAACATTAAATGTCAGTTTCACTAAAAAAAATGCTTTTGGACAACCAGAATGAAATGAAATAAAATCGCCTTCTCCAGACATGCAGAGCTCTAGAGTAATATATTAACCTCAATCTGGTGTCCCATATATCTTGATTCAAACATATCCATAAAATTATTTCTGGGTTTAAAGTGTTATTGGGTGACAGAAGAGCAAAGAAAAATCTATTTAAATCTGGGAATGTATAAAATTGTATTGCTGAAATAGGTTTCTTTTCAAATCTAATTGTTAATTCTCTTTCTTTCAGAATAAAGTAATAGGGATATTGATGAGGAGTCCCCAGTGTATTACCCTCCTTCTTTTCCCCTAAAGATCAAAGAACCAAAGCCACTGCTCAAATAAAACAAGTAAATCCTTTAAAACAAAACCCAGTCAAGCCAGCCATCTACAAATGTGCATTTTATAGCAGTCTTTGTGGAAAGAAAATTACGTTATTTAAGTTTACTGAGATCATTTACCTGAGGTGTCCCCTATAGGATCCTTCTTCTCCCTTTTCCCCCATAGAATGGTACTATCATGGCTTCTAATTTCTATGAACTTAGCTCTCAGAGGCTGGCTATGGTAGTACTGATCAGCCTCTAGTTTTGTAGTTCTCAAGAATATCTTACGTAATCAGTGGGTCTGATGGAAAGTTTAGCTCAAGTTTTCAATGAGGACTAAAATGTTTGAGTTCACAAGTATGCATGTAAATTTAGTGTGATCTCATAACCAATATACAACAACACATACATTCTACTAACAAGCAGAAGGATAAATTTTGATCGATAATATGAATAATTCAGTCTTACAATTCATAATCACATTATTTTTGGCTTAATATAAAGTTTGCTTTATCAGCTCAATAATCCTTTTGGCTGGATCAATATGGCTTTGTTTATGTATTTGCAGAGTCATCTATATTTTCTATCAATTTATTTATGTAAAAGCAGCATACAAAGTAAATAATTCAAACTGTACAGGAAGGTATAAAATGAGAAATAGAACTCTTCTCAACACAAAGGCCTTCTCCAAAAATGTACTACTATTTTCTAGTTATCATAAGTACATTCTTTTTAACAATTGAAAAATAATCTATTGTTTTGGGATACCATACTTTATTTAACTACTCCCTCAGTGATGTTCTTTGAATTGTTTTCCATGTTTTACTATCACAAATACTATTGTGATAATAATACTAAAGATTATTTTCATAGAGCTTAATATAATGTATAGATACACTTAATGTAGTGTATAGATACACTTTTGAAAGTGTATCTATATAGGAAATAATAGTGAATTTGTTTGAGTAAAACCTGTGTGTACGTCTTTGTATTTTATGTGTGTCTGTGTGTGCTTTTAATTTTAATACAAGTAAATTGTTCTCTAGAATAGTGCTTTCCAAAAGAGCACTCTGTGTTGATGAAAATGTTCTATGAATCTGTGTTGTCTGGTAAGATAAACTCTATCCACATGTGGCTTGAAATATGGCTAGTAATGACTGAGGAACTGATTTTTAACTTTTATTTAATTTTAATTAATTTTTAATAGTCACATTTGTCTAATGGCTACCAAATTCATGAGTATAGCTCTAAAAAGTTGAAGAGGAGATCATACTTTAGCCTATGAATTTGCAAATGCTAAGCGTTATCAAATGTTTTAACCTTTGCCCTTATTATGAAGAAAAAATTTTTCCCTTTGTTATTTGGTTTGCTTTACTTTAGTTATCTTGGAGGATGAGGCTAATAGCATGGATTCTGTTCATATTTTTATTTCTTTTATGTGATGAGCTGTCCATATACTTTGGCTATTTCTCCTTTTTTATTATTAATTTGTAAGATTTTCCCATTTTAATTAATTAGCTTTCTGTGATCTACTTGAAAAGTATCTTAAACTAAGTTTATCATTTTCCCACTTTTGTAATAATTTTTGTTAAACAGAAATTTTAAAATTTTATATATGGAGAAAATTGAATAATTCTTTTATTTCTGGCTTTTGATGTTTATGTCCTCTTTTGAAAGAAAAAAGGTTTCCATCACTGAGATTATGAATGAGTTCAGACTTATGTTCCTAATAATTTTATTTTTGCATTCAAAGTTGAGCCATCAATAATTTATTTTTCTGTAAAGTTTGTTTTTGGCATCCAAACACCTATAAAAAATACCACTAACAAGTTTTTCTGCCAGTAATTTGAAATACCATTTGTTATATGTTAAATTCACATGCATTGTAGTCTAGTTTTAATACTTGTAAAAAAAATTCAACTTATCCATTTGTTTTCCTCTTACTCTCCAAAACCTTAACTTCATTGTGCAGAATCTGGTAGTTCTAGTAATCCCATTCTAAAAATTATGAATAAAATCATTTTATGTTTACTGTGCTGACACCAATTCTCTGACACCAACTACCCAGAGTTAGTGCAGGCCCCACAAATGCCTTTACAAGAATTCCCCCATTTCAGATGCCAGCTGCAAATTTTGGGTTTCCTCAAGCCTCTGACCTTCTGCCTGGACATTTACAAATTGAGGGCTTCTAATACTCTCTTCAGATTCACCAGAATGACTCACAGAACTCACTGAAAATGCTATCTTCATGATTGTAGTTTTATTATGAAGGATGCAACTCAGGAACAGCCAGACAGAAGAGATGCATAGAGCAAGGTCTGGGGAGGCTGTGGACATGGAGCTTCCATACCTTCACCCATGGAGTCAGGACATATCACCTTCACAGCATATAAGTGGCACCAACCAGGAAACTCCACAGATTGCTGCTGTCCATAGTTTATATTGGAATCTCATTACATAGGCAAGATTTATTTATTCAATGGCCAAGTGATTGAACTCAATCATCAGACATCCTCCCCTCCCCAGATATTGGAAGGGCCCAGAGTTCCAGCCTTCTAATTATGTAGTTGGTCTTTGTAGTGACCACTCCCATACTAAAGCTATCATGAGTCACTTCATTAGCATAAAGGAGACACACCTATCACTCAGGAAATTCCAAGGGATTTTGAAGTCATGAGCCAGAAACAGAGAACAAAGACCAGACAGAACTTTAAATTTAAGATAGATATAGATATATATAGATATATATAGATATATACCTTACATATAATACACATATATTTGATGTACTATGTGTATATAATTACATATTAAAAAATAAACTTAGTAAGTAATAACATGCAGAAATAAACATATTCTCTTACTATTTTTAAAAGTTTGTTAGATTATTATTTTTGGTTCTGAAAGTACACATAAAATTATTTTGCTTCCTTTGCTCAGTGGTTTACCTCATTTTGGTTTCTTATCTAATTGCAGCCCCTGATCTATTCCCCACCTGCATAGTTTTGCCTTTTTCAGCAAGTTACGTGTATGGAATTATACAATATTTTTGTCTTTTGCAACTAACTTATCAAAATGCACTTCGCATTCAATCAAGGTTTTTATATGTCTCAATGATTTGTTCCTTTTATTTTCTGAGTAATATTTCATTGTGCAGATACAACACCAAATTTTTATCCATTCCCTAACTGAAGAACATTTGGTTTATTTCTAGTTCTGGTGATTATGTACAACATTACTATAAAGAATCATGTACAGGTTTTTTGTGTGAACATTTTTTAATTTATCTTGGCTAAATACCTAGGAGTGGAACTACTGGGCCATATGATGAATTAATTTTTTATTGCTGCTATAACAAATTATTATATATTTAATAAAACAGCAAAAAATTATTATTTTACATTTCCGACTGTCAGAGGTCCAAAATAAGGTTCACTGGGCTAAAATCAAGATGTCAGGGCTTCCAGGGTGGCGCAGTGGTTGAGAGTCTGCCTGCCGATGCAGGGGACGCGGATTTGTGCCCCGGTCCGGGAAGATCCCACATGCCGCGGACTGGCTGGGCCCATGAGCCATGGCCACTGAGCCTGCGCATCTGGAGCCTGTGCTCCTCAACGGGAGAGACCACAACAGTGAGAGGCCAGCGTACCGAAAAAAAAAAAAAAAAAAGATGTCAGCAGGGCTGCATTCTTTCTGGGGTTGCTAGTGGAAAATTCTCTGTTTTGCTGTCTGCATTCTTTATCCTATTGGTCACTTTCTCATTCTTCAAAACCAACACTATAGCATCTTCACATTTTTCTCTTACCCTGACCTACTCTGATGCCTCTGTCTCCCACTTTTTAGGACTTTTGGGATTATATTGTGTCACCATATAATCCAGAATAACGTTACTTTAAGTTCAACTGATTAGCAAACAATTGCATCTACCACCTTAATTCCTCCTTTCTGTGTAACATATTGACAGGTTCCAGGGCTTAGGGAGTAGGCATTTTGGGGATGGGGAGTGGTGGGGAGGGAGGTGTCATTATTCTGCTAATCACATATAAGTCTATATTTAACTTTATAAGAAACAAACTTTTCTCAAGGACTGTACCATTCTATATTCCGACAAGCAATGTGTAGGGGTTCCAGTTGCTCTGCATCTGGTACGACAGATTTCTCAGTTTCTCTTCCAAAATCAGCGTTTTTCCACTTTTTTCACTGCACCTCAGATTGAGTCTTCCACACACACTTTATTTCAACCGGTTGTATTCCATTTTCTTCCTATAGCTGCAATGCCTTATCATGAATTCCCTCTGAGAAATGATGTCTATTTTTTTCTTCGAATATGTTAAGACTTTCATTACCTAGAGGAAGTGTGGAGAAACATCAGGGAACATTTTCATGTCTTTGTTGCAGTGAATTCTGTGGAACTCTACCCAGTCCTTTGCTGCAGGAACCCAATTTTAGGGCTTTTACCATTGCGTTTCCTGAGTGCTTGTTGAATATAATTATATACATACATACATACATACATATATTTTTTTTTAATGTGCTTCTTCTTTCAGGTTTTACTGTCACTGTGTTTTCTGGAGTGAAGAAAAGTATTTGAATTATTCCTTCAATCTCTTTTTATTGAAAAATTCAAAGAGCACAAAAATAATCTATTCCTTTATGTTTTGAAAGAATCCCAGTCCTTAGCCTGTTTGGGCCTATATACTGAAGAACCATAGAGTGGGTGGCTTATAAAAAACAAATGTATTTCTCACAGTTCTGGGAGCTAAGAGTAACTAGGAGGCTAGGAAGTATAAGATCTAGTCTCTGGTTAGGACCTGTTTCCTGTTTCACAGAGAGCCAACTTTTCCCTGTGTCCTAAAAGAGTGGACAGAGCAAGGTTGTGGGTCTCTCTTTTTTTGTTTTTAATGCCTTTATTGGAGTAAAATTGCTTTACAGTGGTGGGTTATTTTCTGCTTTATAACAAAGTGAATCAGCTGTACATATACATATATCCTCATATCTCCTCCCTCTTGCATCTCACTCCCACCCTCCCTATCCCACCCCTCTAGGTGGTCACAAAGCACCGAGCTGATCTCCCTGTGTTATGCGGCTGCTTCCCACTAGCTATCTATTTTACATTTGGTAGTGTATATATGTCCATGCCACTCTCTCACTTCATCCCACCTTACCCTCCCCTGCTCCATGTCCTCAAGTCCATTCTCTATGACTGCATATTTATTCCTGTCCTGCCCCTAGGTTCTTCAGAACAAATTTTTTTTTCACACTCTATATATATGTGTGAGCAAATGGTATTTGTTTTTCTTTCTGACTTACTTCACTCTGTATGAGAGACTCTACTCTAGGTCCATCCACCTCACTAAAAATAACTCAATTTCGTTTCTTTTTATGGCTGAGTAATACTCCATTGTATATATGTTCCACATCTTCTTTATCCATTAATCTGTTGATGGACACTTAGGTTGCTTCCATGTCCTGGCTATTGTAAATAGAGCTGCAGTGAACATTGTGGTACATGACCCTTTTTGAACTATGGTTTTCTCAGGGTATATGCCCAGTAGTGGGATTGCTGGGTCATATAATAGTTCTATTTTTAGTTTTTTAAGAAACTCCATACTGATCTCCATAGTGGCTGTATCATTTTACATTCCCACCGACAGTGCAAGAGGGTTCCCTTTTCTCCACACACTCTCCAGCATTTGTTGTTTGTAGAATTTTTCATGATGGCTATTCTAGCTGGTGTGAGGTGATACCTCATTGTAGCTTTGATTTGCATTTCTCTAATGATTAGTGATGTTGAGCATTCTTTCATGTCCTTGTTGTGCAATCTGTATATCTTCTTTGGACAAATGTCTATTTAGGTCTTCTGTCCATTTTTGGATTGGGTTGTTTGTTTTTTTGATATTAAGCTGCATGAGCTGCTTGTAAACTTTGGAGGTTAACCCTTTGTCATTTGCTTCTTTTGCAAACATTTTCTCCCATTATGAGGGTTGTCTTTTCATCTTGTTTATGTTTTCCTTTGCTGTGCAAAAGCTTTTAAGTTTCATTAGGTCCCATTTGTTTTTTTTTGTTTGTTTGTTTGTTTTTATTTCCATTTCTCTAGGAGGTGGGTCAAAAAGGATCTTGCTGTGATTTATGTCATAGACTGTTCTGCCTGTGTTTTCCTCTAAGAGTTTTATCATGTCTGGCCTTAACATTTAAGTCTTTAATCTATTTTGAGTTTATTTTTGGGTATGGTATTAGGGAGTGTTCTAATTTCATTCTTTTACATGTAGCTGTCCAGTTTTCCCAGCACCACTTATTGAAGAAGCTGTCTTTTCTCCATTTTATATTCTTGCCTCCTTTATCAAAGATAAGGTGACCATATGTGTGTGGGTTTATCTCTGGGCTTTCTATCTTGTTGCATTGATCTATATTTTTGTTTTTGTGCCGGTACCATACTGTCTTGATTAGTGTAACTTTGTAGTATAGTTTGAAGTCATGGAGCCTGATTCCTCCAGCTCTGTTTTTCTTTCTCAAGATTGCTTTGACTGCTTGGGCTCTTTTGTGTTTCCATACAAATTGTGAAATTTTTGTTCTAGTTCTGTGAAAAATTACATTGGTACTTTGATAGGGATGGGATTGAATCTGTAGATTGCTTTGGGTAGTATAGACATTTTCACAATGTTGATTCTTCCAATCCAAGTACATGCTATATCTCTCCATCTGTTTGTATCATGTTTAATTTCTTTCTGTTTTGTCTTATAATTTTCTGCATACAGGTCTTTTGTCTCCCTAGGTATGTTGATACCTGGGTATTTTATTCTTTTGGTTACAGTGGTAAATGGGAGTGTTTCCTTAATTTCTCTTTTAGATTTTTCATCATTAGTGTATAGTAATGCAAGAGATTTCTGTGCATTAATTTTGTATCCTGCTACTTAACCAAATTCATTGATTAGCTCTAGTAGTTTTCTGATTGTGTCTTTAGGTTTCTCTATGTATAGTATCATGTCATCTGCAAACAGTGACAACTTTACTTCTGCTTTTCCAATTTGGATTCCTTTTACTTCTTTTTCTCCTCTGATTGCTGTCGCTAAAACTTCCAAAACTATGTTGAATAATAGTGGTGAGACTGGGCAACCTTGTTGTGTTCCTGATCTTAGTGGAAATGCTTTTAGTTTTTCACCATTGAGAATGATGTTGGCTGTGAGTTTGTCACATACGGAATTTACCTGTTGAGGTAAGTTCCCTCTATGCCTACTTTCTGGAGGGTTTTTATCATAAATGAGTGCGAATTTTGTCAAAAGCTTTTTCTGCATCTATTGAGATGATCATATTGTTTTTATCATTCAATTTGTTAATATGGTGTATCACGTTGATTGATTTGCATATATTGAAGAATCCTTGCATTCCTGGGATAAACCCTCCCTGATCATGGTGTATGATCCTTTTAATGTGCTGTTGGATTATGTTTGCTAGTATTTTGTTGAGGATTTTTCATCTATATTCATCAGTGATATTGGCCTGTAGTTTTCTTTCTTTGTGACATCTTTGTCTGGTTTTGGTATCAAGGTGATGGTTGCCTCGTAGAATGAGTTTGGGAGTGTTCCTCCCTCTGCTATATTTTGGAAGTTCTGAGAAGGATATGTATTAGCTCTTCTCTAAATGTTTGATAGAATTTGCCTGTGAAGCCATGTGGTCCTGGGCTTTTGTTTCTTGGAAGATTTTTAATCTGAGTTTCAATTTCAGTGCTTGTGATTAGTTGGTTTATATTTTCTATTTCTTCCTGGTTCAGTCTCAGAAGGTTGTGCTTTTCTAAGAATTTGTCCATTTCTTCCAGGTTGTCCATTTTACTGGCATATAGTTGCTTGTAGTAATCTCTCATGATCCTTTGTATTTCTGCAGTGTCAGTTGTTATTTCACCTTTTTAATTTCTAATTCTATTGATTTGGGTCTTCACCCTTTTTTTCTTGATGAGTCTGGCTAATGGTTTCTCAATTTTGTTTATCTTCTCAAAGAAACAGCTTTTAGTTTTACTGATCTTTGCAGTTGTTTCCTTCATTTTTTTTCATTTATTTTTGAACTGATCTTTATTATTTCTTTCCATCTGCTAACTTTGGGGGTTTTTGGTCTTCTTTCTCTAATTGCTTTATGTGTAAGGTTAGATTGTTTATTTGAGTTGTTTCTTGTTTCTTAAGGTAATATTTTATTGCTATAAACTTCCCTCTTAAAACTGCTTTTGCTGCATCCCATAGGTTTTGGGTCATCCTGTTTTCATTGTCATTTGTTTCTAGGTATTTTTGATTTCCCCTTTGATTTCTTCAGTGATCTATTGGTTATTGAATAGTGTGTTGTTTACCCTCCAAGTGTTCGTATTTTTTACAGATTTTTTCCTGTAATTGATATCTAGTCTCATAGCGTTGTTGTTGGAAATGATATGTGATACGATTTCAATTTTCTTAAATTTACCAAGGCTTGATTTGTGACCCAAGATATGATCTATCCTGGAGAATGTTCCAGGAGCAATTGATAAGAAAGTTTATTTTGTTGTTTTCGGATGGAATGTCCTATAAATATCAATTAAGTCCCTCTTGTTTGCTGTGTAATTTAAAGCTTGCATTTCCTTATTTATTTTCATTTTGGATCATCTGTCCATTGCTGAAAGTGGGGTGGTAAAGTTCCCTACTATGATTGTGTTACTGTCGATTTCCCCTTTTATGGCTGTTAGCATTTGCCTTATGTATTGTGGTACTCCTATGTGGGGTGTATAAATATTTACAATTGTTATATCTTCTTCTTGGTTTGATCCATTGATCATTATGTAGTGTCCTTCTTTTTCTCTTTTAATAGTCTTTGTTTTAGAGTCCATTTTGTCTGATATGAGAATTGCTACTCCAGCTTTCATTTGATTTTCATTTGCATGGAATATCTTTTTCCATCCCCTCACTTTCAGTCCTATGTGTCCCTAGTTCTGAAATGGGTCTCTTGTAGACAACATATATATGGGTCTTCTTTTTGTATCCATTCATCCAGTCTATGTCTTTTGTTGGGAGCATTTTATCCATTTACATTTAAGGTAATTATTGATATGTATGTTCCTATTACCATTTTCTTAATTGTTTTGGGTTTGTTACTGTAGGTCTTTTCCTTCCTACCTAGAGAAGTTCCTTTAGCATTTTTTGTAAAGCTGGTTGGGTAGTGCTGTATTCTCTTAGCTTTTGCTTGTCTGTAAAGGTTTTACTTTCTCCGTCGAATCTGAATGAGATCGTTGCTGGGTAGAGTAATATTGGTTGTAGGTTTTTCCCTTTCATCACTTAAAATATGTCCTGCCACTCCCTTCTGGCTTGCAGACTTTCTGCTGAAAGATTAGCTGTTAACCTTATTGGGATTCCCTTGTATGTTATATTGTTTTTCCATTGCTGCTTTTAATATTTTTTCTTTGTATTTAATTTTTGATAGTTTGAGTAATATGTCTCTTGGCGTGTTTCTCCTTGGAATCATCCTGTATGGGACTCTGCACTTCCTGACTTGACTGACTCTTTCCTTTCCCATAGTAGGGAAGTTTCCAACTATAATCTCTTCAAATATTTTCTCAGTCCCTTTCTTTTTCTCTTCTTCTTCTGGGACCCTTATAATTAGAATGTTGGTGCACTTAATGTTGTCCCAGAGGTCTCTAAGACTGTCCTCAATTCTTTTCATTCTTTTTTTCTTTTTTCTGCTCTGTGGTCATTATTTCCACTATTTTATCTTCCAGGTCACTTATCCAGTCTTCTGCCTCAGTTATTCTGCTACTGATTCCTTCCAGGGGGTTTTTAATTTCATTTATTGTGTTGTTCATCATTGTTTGCTCTTTAGTTCTTCTAGGTCCTTGTTAAACATTTCTTGTATTTTCTTCATTCTATTTCCTGGATTTTGTATCATCTTTACTATCATTTCTCTGAATTCTTTTTCAGGTAAACTACCTATTTCCTCTTCATTTGTTTGGTCTGGTGGGTTTTTACCTTGCTCCTTCATCTGCTGTGTGTTTCTCTGTCTTCTCATTTTGCTTAACTTACTGTGTTTCGGGTCTCCTTTTCACAGGCTACAGGTTTGTAGTTTCCGTTGTTTTTGGTGTCTACCCCCAGTTGATAAGTTTGCTTTAGTGCGTTGTGTAGGTTTCCTGGTGGAGGAGATTAGTGTCTGTGTTCTGGAAGATGAGGCTGGGTCTTGTCTTTCTGGTGGGCAAGTCCACGTCTGGTGGTATGTTTTGGGGTGTCTGTGGCCTTATTATAATTTTAGGCAACCTCTCTCTTAATGGGTAGGTTTGTATTCCTGTCTTGCTAGTTGTTTGGCATAGGGTGTCCAGCACTGTAGCTTGCTGGTCTTTGAGTTCAGCTGCTTCTTAGCGTTGAGATGGAGATCTCTGGGAGAGCTTTCACCATTTGATATTATGTGGAGTCATGAGGTCTCTGGTGGAGGAATGTTCTGAACTTGGTTCTCCCACCTCAGAGGCACAGGCGTGACACCTCATCAGAGCACAAAGACCCTGTCAGCCACACAGCTGAGAAGAAAAGGGAGAAAAGAAGATGGAAAGAAAAAAATAAAATAAAATTTTAAAGTAAAAATAAAAAATAATTATTAAAAAATTTTTAAAGTAAAAATTAATTTAAAAAAATAAAATAAAGAAAGAAAGAAAGAAGAGAGCAACCAAACCAAAAAAAACAAATCCACCAATGATAACATGCACTAAAAACTATACAAAAAACAAAAACAAACAAACAAAAATGGACAGACAGAACCCTAGGGCAAATGGTAAAAGCAAAACTATACAGACAAAATCACACAAAGAAGCATACACATACACACTACAAAAAGAGAAAAAGGAAAAATATTTATATATATCATTCTCCCAAAGTCCACCACCTCAATTTTGGGATGATTCATTGTCTATTCAGGTATTCCACAGATGCAGGGTACATCAAGTTGATTGTGGAGTTTTAATCCACTGCTCCTGAGGCTGCTGGGAGAGATTTCCCTTTCTATTCTTTGTTTGCACAGATCCTGGGGCTCAGCTTTGTATTTGGCCCAACCTCTGTGTGTAGGTCGCCCGAGGGTGTCTGTTCTTCGCTCAGACAGGACAGGGTTGAAGTAGCAGCTGATTAGGGGACTCTGGCTCACTCAGGCCTTGGTGGAGGGAGGGGTACGGAATGTGGGGCAAGCCTGCAGCAGCAGAGGTCAGCGTGACGTTGCATGCTGAGGTGTGCCATATGTTCTCCCGGGGAAGTTGTCCCTGCATCACAGGACCCTGGCAATTGTGGGCTCCACGGGCTCCCAGGAGGGGAGGTGTGGAGAGTGACCTGTGCTTGCACACAGGCTTCTTGGTGGCTGTAGCAGCATCCTTAGCAGCTCATACCCGTCTCTGGTGTCCGTGCTGATAGCTCTGGCTCGCGCCCGTCTCTGGAGCTCGTGTAGGCAGTGCTCTGGATCCCCTCTCCACGCACACCCCGAAACAATGGTCTCTTTCCTCTTAGGCAGGTGCAGACTTTTTCCTGACCTCCCTCCCAGCTAGCTGTGGTGCATTAACCCCCTTCAGGCTGTCTTCATGCAGCCAATCCCAGTCCTCTCCTTGGAATCTGACCTCCAAAGCCCGAGCCTCAGCTCCCAGCGCCCACCTGCCCCAGCGTGTGAGCAGACAAGCTTCTCTGGCTGGTGAGTGCTGGTTGGCACCGATCCTCTGTGTGGGAATCTCTCCACTTTGCCCTTTGCACCCCTGTTGCTGCGCTACCCACCATGGCTCTGAAGCTTCCCCCCCGCCACCCCCTGTCTCCACCAGTGAAGGCACTTCCTAGTGTGTGGAAACCTTTCCTCTTTCACAGCTCCCTCCCACTGGTGCAGGTCTTGTCCCTATTCTTTTGCCTCTGTTTTTCTTTTTTATTTTCCCCTACCCAGGTACATGGGGATTTTCTTGCCTTTTGGGAAGTCTGAGGTCTTCTGCCAGCATTCAGTAGGTGTTCTGTAGGAGTTGTTCCACATGTAGTTGTATTTCTCATGTATTTGTGGGGAGGAATGTGATCTCCACGTCTTACTCTTCAGCCACCTTGAAGGTGTTCCTGGGTGGGTTCTCTTTTACAAGGGCACTAATTCCATTCCCAAGGGCTCTGCTTTCATGACCTAATCACCTCTCATAGGCACCACCTCCAAATACAATCACCTTGGGAGTTCGATTTTAACATATAAATTTTGGGAGTTGGGACACATAAATTCAGTTTATAGTAATTCCCTTATGAAAGTTCTTTGAAATATTCTTTTAGTTGAAGGTATTAGGTCACTGCAATCTTTTTAATTGCTTTCCCTCTCACTTTTGAATATCTGTCTATTTTTGTTTGGGGGGGATTTTTTGTTGTTGTTGTTTTTCCCTGCCACTCTGCACATGGAGGAATCTTAGTTCTGTGACCAGGGATCAAACCAAGGCCCTTGGCAGTGAGAGTGAAGAGTCCTAACCTCTGGATCACCAGAGAATTCCCTATTTGAGGTAGTTTTTAGAAATCCAAAATGTCCTAGAAAATATTTTCTTTTGTCCAGGTATTCAAAAATAGTTGCATAGATTTTAGGTATGTGCTCATTTGCAATTCTCCTATTTTTCTTTTATCATCTCCTGGTGACTTTTTCCCACTTTATGGTTTTAAATGTTTGTATGTTTCTAGTTTTATATTCATTTTATTTTTTTCTTCCTTTCTTAAGTACATTTTATGTGTAATGCTTTCTTTACATTATATTTACTTGATATTAAATTACCTTCATATCTTGCTTTGTGAATTTTAGACAGTATTTATTTTTTGAGACAAGAACAAAGAAATAATTATAATTATACTTTTTTGGATTTCTTTAATTTTATTAATAGTTTTAATGTTTTAGTTCAAGAGATTTATCTTTGTCACACATTTTTCATCATTTTATGAAATGTCAAAATGTTTTCCTCCTAACATGGAAAAATAGATAAAAAAAGAGTATTAGTGGAAGTACAAGAGTTGTGTTTTGGGAGTTTTGTTCTTAGTTGTCTTATTTTAACCTCTTGCTGATTAGAAGATATTATTTATAGAACATATGCTTTTAAAAATTGTATCAAGGTCATTTTAAATTTTATTAGATGCTTTGTTAATTAACTTTAAAATACTGTTTGAAGATGAAACATATTACAGGTTTAAAAGCATAGTTCATTTATATAGTTTTTGTCCAGTTGCCTTACTTATTTCCCTTGGATATTAAATATGCCTACATTATTTATAGTAATTCTATTTCCACTATACAGATGAGAAAATTGATGCTCAGATATTAAAAAACAGGAAATCGATTCAAGTTGATGTGCTTAAACTGTAGTGTCATTTTCCCACATAACCTGATTAAAACCTAAGTTTCATGCCTCAGATATGTCTGTGGTTGAACATGTTATGACTTTTCAGTGAAGGTGCTCTATTTTTTTAAATATCTAACCTTAAATTTTGCTTCCACTAATGAGGACTCATTTATAAACTCTTTTTTTCTTTTTCTCTTATTTCTTCTGTAATAAGGCTATATATAAAATGATAATGATATGAAATGAAAAATGAAAAATGAAATGAAAAATGATAAATGATAATATACCTATAGCTATGATATCTGTAAATGTTGTATTTTGATATACATGTATATTATTATTACTATCTGTATCCAAACTTCATAATGTCTATGAAAAAGTAAATAATGTATAATGATGAAATTACTGATTAATGAGGAAAACAATAAGCACTCTTAAATTGTTTACCAAAGAGTTTAAATTGAGCCTTTGTAGTAAGAATATATTTGTTGGTATAAAATACCATGAAAATAAATTCTTTAAAATCTGTATAGTAAAGGAGGATATCATGAAGATCTATTTAAAATGACATTCTTTGAATTTCAGCCTATGTTAAAAATTTCAGTTTTATGTAAGAGTAACATCTTGTAATTTAAACTATCTTTTCTGAGTACATCAGCAGAAGTAGAGTTCATTAAGTTGATATAGATCTTTTCCTAACCTTAACCAGACTTGAAAGTACAAGTTTAGCAGAGTATTTATATGGTAAGCATACTGAAACTGCTTACTTAATGTAAAGTGCAACTTGTGCTATCTCTTTCAAATTATGTATTTGGGGCCCTACTTTTTTGGAGAAGAAACCTGATAACTCAATCTGGTCTCTAACAATTTCAGCAGAATCTTAACTTTATACACATTACAGATAAATAGCCTGGATTTTGATTTTATAGCCTTGTGGTGGTAAAGGCCAGATTGTGTATGTTATGACAACAATAGCAAGGGAAAGATGAAGAAGAAGAGTTAATCCAAAAAAGGATAAGAGGGCTTCCCTGGTGGCGCAGTGGTTGAGAGCTCTCCTGCCAATGCAGGGGACACGGGTTCGTGCCCCAGTCTGGGAAGATCCCACATGCCGTGGAGAGGCTGGATCCGTGAGCTATGGCTGCTGAGCCTGCGTGTCTGGAGCCTGTGCTCCACAACGGGAGAGGCCACAGCAGTGAGAAGCCTGCATATCGCAAACAAACAAACAAACAAACAAAGAAAACCCAGAAAGAATGAGTGACAATCTCATTTTAATATAGGCAGATATTAATTTTTGTTATTAAAAACTTGAGGTAATATAATAGTTTTATTTGTGTAACCAAAATATACTATAATTACTTTATTAAAACTGGAAATGTGATTTTTCAAACCCTTGACTAAATTTATTTGTCTTTTCTAAATGTATAGTTTTAAACTATTTTATTTATTTATTTATTTATTTATTTATTTTACTTTAATCATCTATTCAGTAACTTCAACTTTTTCTCTTGTCTCCCAAATGAATAAAGTAAAAAAAACAAAACAAATTCTCTACAATCTTGTCCTATTCTACCTGTAAACTCTCTCATCATCTCTTATTTGTCCTTAACAACAATTTCCATTTAATAGGCATATTACTTAGCTCAAAACTGACTGACAAATTTCGAATCATTCTCAGCATCGATCCTTGAATTGCCCTGCCCCTTTGCTTAAAATTCCTTGGTCCTTATTTATGTTTATTTAAGATCATGAATCTTGCAAGACTCTTTTGCATAAACAACCTGACCAGTATATATTTCAATATGGTGGTTCCTCTGAAACTTTACAATGCTCCGTCTGTACTGCACTATTGCTTTGATTTATTGGTAACATGTTATACTGGTAACATGCCATATTGTTGGATTTTTGATTCATGATGGTAACTTTATTTTCTGTCTGTTCTTATTCATCAAATATAGATTTTTACTATTCATATTATCATGATTCATAATAATGCTTTGTAGAAAAACGTGACAATTCTCTTGATTCAGTGAGTAAACTAAGTCTTCCAGGCTTTAACTTGCCCAAAGTCACTCACACAAAATGAGAAGATCTAGGATTTTTTACATAAATCTTGTCTAAAGACGAGTCCATGCTTGTAATCACTGTTTTGGTTGGCATGAGATTTCAAGTCCTTGGCAAAGTTGAAACAATGGGAAGGCTGTATGCAACCAAAATGTGTGAATCAGTTTGCAAGTTTAGATTATCTGAGGTCCACATAGGTCTTTAGAAAGTCTCTCCTTCACCCCATTCTAGAGCCTCTGTTCTAAGGTGAAATCCAACAGTTGATCTTTCTTTAAGTTTCCTTCCTATTTCTGTCAAACCACATCCAGTTAATATATTTAGCTGCTATTTTAATACTAAAAGTTTTTCCATCATATATGATTCATATAGATTCTAGCTCTAAGTGTGGAGTGACTTCAGTGGAATACTCCTCTCTACAGATGATGGCAGTTGAATTCCGTAGTTGAAAGCACCTGGAACATGAAAATAATTTTTTTCCTCTTTTTGTTTTGTTATTCACAGCAAGCAGTAAAATAATGAGTTCTGAGAAGGTAATATGTGTGTGTGTTTGTGTTTTAATTTTTATTACACTGGGTGGATCTAATCAAAGTTTGGCTTTCCTAATGGACTGAACAACTTTTACATTTCTCTTTATTTTTTAGTAATATAAAAGATAGATTAGGTATTTTTGGAAATGAAATTGAAAGCAGGATTTATATGCCCTTAAAATCTTATTTTCTACTGGGGAAAACAGGTAAATAAACTAGCTATTAATTCCAGTGATTAATTACCTTCTGTGGCATAGGAAATGCCAGGTTGCATTGGGGTAACTTAACCTTAGGAAGTACCGGGGGCTCTTAATTGATTTAGGGAAGAATAGTGTCAAGGAAGCTTTCTCTGTTAATGTAACATAAAAACTAAAGTCTGAAAGAATTATAGGACTGAACCAAGAAAAGAGATGAAGTGCTTTCCAGAGTCAGGATAAATACACACACACACACACACACACACACACATCCCGTGAGATACAGCGTAAGCCTTACAGCTTTTCAGAGGCAGTTCCAGGATCGTTTTGAAGCCTGATTGTTATATGAAATAGTATAGAAACATGCAAGCTGCTGGCAGGCTCTGAGCATCCTCTTAACTTGTGCTGTGTGCTCTGCAGTTTCAATGGAGGATGAATGGCCATAAGATAAAGCAATGGTTCTTTAATCAAGGACTTCTGGAAGAAGTAGAAGAAAGAAAGATGAAAGCCCAAATCGCAGTAATAGTTACTCTCTTCCCATCAACTCCCGAACTTATATATAAAAGCATAAGCTAAGGCCGAAGCTGTTGGCCAAATGCCAGGTAGTCATTAATAATGAAAAGAGCTGACTTCCATTAGAGATTAAAAGGTAAGCTTACAAAGAAACAAAATAAGTTATCTGAAAAGCAAAATCACTGTGCAAAAAAGGCAAAAAATTAAAGAATCCACAAATGGGAGAAAAATAAGACTCAGGGTTCTGAGGAAAATAATTAAACAAAAATGCATGGTAAATATCTCCAAAAAGATTAGGAAGAATATTAAACACAAAAGAGTAGAAACTCTTAGCAATATTGAAAATGAGAATCAAATTATCATTTTTTAATTTTTTTTATTGAAGTGTACTTGATGTATGTTATATAAATTACAGGTATGCAGTATAGTGATTCAAAAATTTTAAAGGTTGTACTCCATACTTATTATAAACACTGTTTTCCCCATCTTGTACAATATATAATTGTAGCTTATTTTATACATAATAGTGTGTACCTCTTAATCCCCTACGCCTAATTGTGCCTCTACCTTCCCTTTCCCCACTGGTAAACACTAGTTTGTTCTCTGTGTATGTGAATCTGCTTCTTTTTTGTTTTATTCACTAGTTTGTTATTTTTTTTAGATTCCACACATAAGTTATATCATATGATATTTGTCTTTCTCTGTCTTTCACTTAGTATGATAATCTCTAGGTCCATCCATGTTGCTGCAACTTGCAAAATTTCATTCTTATTACGGCTGAGTATTATTCCACTGTGTATGTATGTATATATATATATATATATATATATATATATATATATATACCACATTGTTTTTATCCATTCATCTGTTCATGAACACTTAATTTGCTTCCATACCTTGGCAATTGTAAATAATGCTGTTATGAACAATGGGGCACATATATCTTTTTGAATTAATGTTTTTTGCTTCTTTCAGGTATATACCTAGGAGAGGAATTGCTAGGCCATATGGTAGTTCCATTTTTCATTTTTTGAGAAACCTTCATACTGTTTTCCCCAGTGGATGCACCAATTTACCTTCCCACCAACAGTGTTCAACAGTTTCCTCTTCTCAACATTCTTGCCAACATTTGTTTTTTGTGTTCTTTTTGATGATAGCCATTCTGACAGGTGTGAGGTGATATCTCATTGTGGTTTTGATTTGCATTTCCTTGATGATTAGCAATGTTGAGCATCTTTTCAAATGGCTGCTGACCATCTGCATGTCCTCTTTGGAAAAATATCTATTCAGTTCTTCTGCCCATTTCTATTCAGGTTGTTTGTTTTTTTGATGTTGAGTTGTATGAGCTGTTTCTGTATTTGGATATTAACCCCTTATCAGTCATATCATTTGCAAATATTTTCTACCATTTAGTAGGTTGTCTTTTCATTTTGTCAATAGTTTCCTTTGCTGTGCAAAAGCTTTTAAGTTTAATTAGGTCCCATTTGTTTATTTTGGGTTTTATTTCCTTTGTTTTAGGAGATGGATCCAAAAAATATAGCTGCAATTTATGTCAGAGTGGTTTGCCTGTGTTTTTGTTTACTAGTTTTATGGTATGCAGTCTTACATTTATGTCCTTAATCCATTTGGTCGGGTTTTCTTTGTGTAGCAAACGTTCTAATTTCATCTTTTTACATGCAGTTGTCTGGTTTTTCCAACACCACTCACTGAAGAGACTATTTTTTCCCCATTGTATATTCTTGCCTCCTTTGTCATAGATTAATTGACCAAAAGTGCATGGGTTTATTTCTGGGCTCTCTATTCTGCTCTATTGATCTATGTGTCTGTTTTTATGCCAGTACCATACTGTTTTAAATACTGAAGCTTTGTAGTATGGTCTCAAGTCATGGAGTGTGATTCCTCTAGCTCTGTTCTTCTTTCTCAAGATTGTTTTAACTATTCAGGGTCTTTTGTGTTTCCATACAAATTTAAAAATTATTTGTTCTAGTACTGTGAAAACTGCCATTGGTATTTTGATAGGGATTGCATTGAATCTGTAGAACTTTATTAGAAATTACTAGTTTTGTAAAGTAGCTTTAACATTTTCAATTCTCACAGCAGCTTCTGCACATTGCTTATCTGTTTTCCCATACTTATTTTCCTTTATTAGTAAACTGTATTTTTTAGAGCCAGTTTAGGTTCACAGCAAAGTTGAGAGGAAGGTACAGAGTTTCCATATACCCCATGTCCCCACATAGCCACAATCTCCCCCACTATCAACAGTCCACACCAGGGTGGTACATTTGATATGAGCAGTACACCTACATTGACATCATTATCATCCAAAGTCCATAGTTTACATTAAGATTCATTCTTGGTGTTTTGTACATTCTATAATTTGTGATGAGTTATGGAAAATATATAATGACACTCACCATTCTAGTATCATTCAGAGTAGTTTCAATATCCTAAAAAAACCTCTGTGCTCTGCCTATTCATCCCTCTCTCCCCTCAGACCCTGGGAACCATTAATTTTATTACTCTCTATAATTTTGCCCTTTCCAGAATGTCATTTGCTTGGAATAATGTAATACATAGCTTTTTATACTGGCTTCTTTCACCTAAGGATATGCATTTAAGTCTCTTCCATGTCTTTTCATGTCTTGATAGCTCATTCCTTTTAGTGCCAAATAATCATCCATTGTCTGGACGTACCACAGTTTATTTATAAATTCACCAACTGAAGGACATTCTTGGTTTTTTGCAAGTTTTGACAGTTATGAGTAAAGCTGCTATACATACTTGTGTGCAGGTTTACTTGTGAATATAAGTTTTCACCTCCTTGGGTAAATTCCAAGGAGGGCAATTCCTGGATCATGTGGTGAATATGTGTGGTTTTATAAGAAACTGCCAAACTGTCTTCCAAAGTAGCTGTATCATTTTGCTTCCCATCAGCAATGAATAAGAGTTTCTGTTGTCCACATCTTTGTCAGCATTTGATGTCATCAATGTTCTGGGTTTTGGCCATTCTAATAGTATAGTGGTGTCTCACTGTTTTTTTTTAATTTTGTATTTCCCTGATGACTTATGATGTGAAGCATCTTTTCATATGTTTATTTACCATCTGTATATCATTGCTGGTGAGGTGTCTGCTGAGGTTTTTGACCCATTTTTAATTGAGTTGTTCATTTTCTTATTGTTGAATTTCAAGAATTTTTTTGTATATATTGGATGACAGCCCTTTATCAGTTATGTCTTTTGCAGATATTTTTTGTCTTTTTATTTTCTTGACATTTTCTTTCACAGAGCAGAGGTATTTAATTTTAATGAGTCAAGCTTATCAATTCTTTCTATTATGGATCATGTATTTGGTGTTGTATCTAAAAATCATCACCATACCCAAGGTCATCTAGACTTTTTCCTGTTATCTTCTAAGAGCTTTATAGATTTGTGTTTTACCTTTAGTTTTGTGATTTAATTTTCTAAAGAATGTAATGTCAGTGTCTAGAATCATTTTTGCATGTTAATATCCAGTTGTTCCAGCACCATTTGTTGAAAGACTATTTTTGCTCCATTGTATTATTTCTGCCATTTTGTCAAAGAACAGATGACTATGTTTATGTGGGTCTAATACTGGGTTCTCTAATCTATTTCATTGTTCTATTTGTCTGTTCATTCACCAATACTACATTATCTTGATTAACACTAATTTATAGTAAGTCTCGAAGTTGGGTAGTATCTGTCTTCTGACATTATTCTTCTCCTTCAGTTATGAGTTGGTTATTTTGTGTCTTTTGCCTCCAATATAAACTAAAATCAGTTTGTCAATATCCATTATGCAACTTGCTGTGATTTAGTTCTTCTTTGATATCTCTCATCAGAATTTGGTAGTTTGTCTCATATAGTCTTTGTACATTCTTTGTTAGAATTATACCTAAGTATTTCATATTTGGTATGCTGATATGAATGGTATTGTGTTTTAATATCAAATTCCATTTAGTCATTACTGGTATATAGGAAAGCATTTGACTTTTGTATGTTAACCTTGTATCCTGTAACCTTGTATATAATTATTTATTAATTCCAGGAATTTTTTTGATTCTTTTAAATTTTCTATATAGACAATCGTGTCATCTGTGAACAAAGAGAGTTTTATTTCTTCCTTCTCCATCTGTATACTTTTAATTTCCTTTTCTTATCTGACTGCATTAGTTAACACTTTCAATATGATGTTGAATAGCAGTGTAAGAGGTAACATGTTTTCCTTATTCCTGATCTTAGTAAGAAAGCTTCAAGTTCCTCTCCATTAAGTACGATATTAGCTGTAGGATTTTTTGTAGATGTCCTTTATCAAGGTGAGGAATTTGCTGTCTATCCTTAGTTTGCTGAGAATTTTGATCATGAATTAGTGCTGTATTTTGCAAATTATTTTTCTGTATCATATCTATTGATATGATCATGTCATTTTTCTTTTTTAACCTCTTGATGTGATGGGCTCTATTAATTGATTTCCAAATGTTGAACCAGCCTTGCATACCTGGGATAAATCTCACTTGTTCATGATGTATAATTCTTTTTATATATTGTTGGATTCTATTAGCTGAATTTTGTTTAGGATTTTTGTGGTATGTTCATAAATGATATTGGACTGTAGTTTTCTTCTTTTTGGTAATGTCTTCATCTATTTTTGGTATTAAGATAATTCTGGCCTTATAGTATGAGTTAGAAATTATTTCCTTTGAAAAAGATTGTAGATAATTGGTAATTTTTTTCTTAAATGTTTAGTAGAATTCACCAGTGAATCCATCTGGACTGAGTATTTTTTGATTTGGAAGATTATTAACCATTGATTCTGTTTCTTTAATAGATGTAAGACTATTCAGATTACCTATTTCTTCTTGTTTGAATTTTTGCAGATTGGTCTTTCAAGGAATTGGTCCAGTTCATCTAGGTCATCAAATTTGTGGGCATAGTGTTTTCCATCATGTTTCTTTATTATCCTTTAAATGTCTTTAATATCTGTAATTATGTTTCCTCTTTCATTCTTGATATTGGTTATTTGGGTCTTCTGTCTTTTTCTCTTGGTCAGCTTGGATAGAGTCTTGTTGATTTTATTGATAATTTCAAGGAGCCAGCTTTTGAATTTTTTGATTTTTTTCTTCCTGTTTTCCACTTTATTGACTTATATAACCTATTTTTTTCTTCTTCTGTTTATTTGAACTTAATTCAATCTACTTTTTCTGGTCTGGAAATTTAGATGACTGATTTTAGATTTTTTTTTGTAATGTATGAATTCAATGCTATTAATTTCACTCTAAGCAATGCTTTCAATGTATACCACAGATTTTGATAAGTTGTCTATTTATTTTCATTTAGTTCAAAATATTTTTAAATTTCTGTTTATAATATTTTGTTGTTGTAGGCAGTCATAATGTGCCACATTAAAAAAAAAACAATGGTAAATAGGCTTTCAATAATATGGTGGTAAGTTGTGTGAAGAAAGAAAAGTGCTTTATATAGTTCTGCCATTATCTTTGGTGAGTCTGTGCCCCTGCACTGTGAACTTCATCAGTGCTCCCCCTAACACCAATGAGACACTGATGGCTAGAGGGTGTTGGAGTTGGAGAATTCCCTTCTTTCAGGTAGGTTAGGCTCTGTTTAAACCCCATTAGGTTATTCTGCCAAAATAGTTTTTCCTGAGGACCTGTCTTTTTAAGCACAGAATGCTCTGGCATATTTCAGATTGTTTCCCTTTCCTTCCTCCTGCTGGAAGCATAAGAGGATTTTTCTCCAGTATTCATTGTGAGAACCTGGAAGGTAAAACAAAAGTGTGGGAGCTTATTGATAACTGTTACCCCTTGGAGCTTTTAACTCTCAGAGTTGTTCATACCAAACCTCTGATAATTTGTCAATTACAGTTCAGGTTTTCCTACACCTGAACTGGCTCCTGTGGAGGATTCTGCTCTTGGGTTTCTGTTCTGGAAGTTAAAAAATTGCTGGAGCTAGAAAGTGGACCAACACGAAAGAGAAAAACTCTTGCTATGACAAAATGTGTGAGTTCTGTAAGCTCTTTCCCCTCATCCTGCCCTTATCAATAGTTCTATCCACATTTCCATACACAGAGTTGTGGCACAGCTGTAGTGCAGACATCAATCTGTATGTTCATATATGCCTCGAATTCCAGAGGACATATGTCAAGCTCTCCTAAGTGCTCCCTTACCATGTTCTGTTCTTTTTCCCAAGAGCAATGACTTCCAAATCTGATATATTCTACTACCTCAAATAAATGTTTGTGCTAGTATAAGAAAAGGCTTGACTGCAACATTTGTACTTTAGCTGAAATTGTGAGTCAATAGGAAAAATAATTTAACATCCTGTGTCATACACAGAAACTATATGAATGTCTATTATAGGATTAACTGAGCCTCTGTCACCTTCATGGGCTAGGCTGGTGATTTAAGTTCATAGAATCATAAAGTGTCATATGCTTGAAAGAAGAAAGTTGAAATGTACTTAACAAGGAGTCTTTTAGCCAGTGAGTGAAGATACTCAATGACAGGAAACACTGTACTCTGTACTCTTAGACACCATAAACATTAAAGTGATATTGGAAAGCTAATAAACATATACTATGCATATTCAACATCTCAAATATATGAACATTGTACATTGATTCACCTAGGATGAATGTGGAATACAATGTTCTGCCTTATGGAATGAAAATGACCTAAAATACCAAGTACAGTTTGTGAGGTTTTGTTTTAAATAATAGAATGAAGTAATATCATGCTTAACATATGAATCATATTAAATGTTGTTTGAGGGTGATCTTGAAGTTACTTTAGATCTTGAAATGTCACCACTTGAACATTATATCCATCTGGTTTTTGTTATTCAGTAATAGTTTCGGTAACACCAAAACTTTCTGTTTGATCATTTTAGTTGTTTGTTTTCACAGGATAAAGGGAAATTGAATATGGTAGACTATCCATTGTTGACTTTTGTAAACTGTCTTATTAGTTTAGGGTATGATTTCAACCTGCCACCCTCAAAAAATAATAATGTCATTCATTCTCAAACATTATCTATTCATCATTGGGCTGTTGGTAAATTTTATTAGAAAAGAGTGACAATTTTCACACTAGGAAGTACCTTTTATCTAAAATCCACCTTGCATTTAGTCTATTCTTTAACAAAACTGGAGCACACTAGGGAATCTTAAAGGATTTTGGCAAAACTCTGGAAATAATCTATATCCAGCAGGGTGTAATTTTCCTTACAATCAATGCTAGAACTGATGGTAAAACAAAAATTCTCAAGTTACGTTACTCTTGCCATTTGTTTTGATGAAATCCAACAAATTTTTGTTCCGATATTTGTTTATTTGGCCAGCTGAGCTCAAAAAAGGAGAATTCTACTCTTAATTTTGTACATTCATTTGGCGGTCTATGAAATAATTCCACAAAGGCAAGTATTATTTCAGATGATATAAATATAATCGCCTCTGATATGTCTTGTTGAGTTTGATAACAGTTTGTCTACAAGTGACTAAATTAACTATGTAAGGGCATTAAATTTGAGATAATTCAGTTATAAAACCTAGAATAGCATTTCCCCATCTGCTTTCTAATATATTTTTAGCTGGTTGATCTGTGAGTTGTGCAAACGTTACCCATATGTCTAGATTGATATGTCAAATAATTTGAATAGCTACAATTTTAAATAAAACATAAGAGCAACAATCAGGATTCACATTTAAAATTTTGTTTTCATTAAGGTCTTGTTTTGTCTATTACAGAAGCAAGAGAAAAACAGAAGCAGAGCATAAAGTAAGTACATTGACTTCATTCAGTTTCTATGTCTATTTGGATTTCTAGCTATGTTGTTTGAGAACATCATACAATTATATAATCTCTGCATCTCACTTTTCTGTCTTCTTTAAAGGAAGTTTTATCATTCATAAATCCCAGTGTACTGTACCTTCTTCTCAAGTTTGTAAGGAGATTAAATGTATTAGTGAATATAAAGTGCTTCACAAAATGCCTGGCTAGGTTACTTACTTTTATGTTTGTTAAGAAGTTTTTCAAAACAGGAATATTTCTAAATAGTTATTGTTACTCTTTCTGATATATTTGTGAACTGAATGAATCACATTTGGAAAGACTTATCCAGGGTTTATTGGATTATAAGTGAAAATATTTTATGGCCAACTACTAGCACAATCCATTCTTAGAGTCTATTAAATTTATATTATATGTGCATTAAATTGAACCAAATTTGATAATTTGTCTTACTTACTCTGTGTGATACCAAGATGTCTGCCACATCCCTTTCAGTAGGCACTTACTCTAAATTATAGGGTTAAGTATTATGGTTTCTTTACAATTCTTTACTCTGGAGGGTGTAAGGTGCTTTTTCCTTTTAGTTTGTGGCTGTGCTGTGAGCTGCTGTTTGCAACAGTACTACTCACCATGTTCTCTGTTGTCAGGGAGCATATAGAAAAGAAGTATGTCCCAGCCTGAACAAATATACAGCTTATCGTTTTCCCATAAGATGTATGCCTGTGTACATTTGTAGGGGGAGAAGGTATCTTAAAATTTGCTCACTTAACCCAAAATTGCAAACGAAAACATGTTATAAGGATATTTTCTCAAGGTTCCTAACATCCTCTCCCTTGTTTTAGGGTTCAGACATCTGCCATTCTTCAATCCTCTACCATCCTTTCATGAGAACTGCCTACAAACCCATAAGGAATTGAATTAATTTCTGGGTCCATTTCTCTTCCCCACATGTTTCCCCGTGATTCCAACCCTATTCAGCCTGGGCTGTAGTCAAGGGTTACCTTCTGAAAGTCAGAAATGCCTATTGATTAACTTCCCATTACACAGAACATCCTGCTGTTAGATATCTATGGAAACAAGTGTGGGCAAATTCTATCTGTTAAATTTCCTTTGTTCAATGTGAAGTACCTCCTCACCCCACCCCTAACCTCCATGTGTAAAAGCAGCATATCTTTAACTCTTGAGGTTTTCCTAGTAAGCCATGCAAATCATCGAAAAAGATACAGTAAATGAATGGCATAGTGGCAAGGCAACAGAAGAGCATAAATCATATTGAGGGAAAATGTTTCTTTTTTAAGTTGAAGCACAGTTGATTTACAATGTTTCAGGTGTACAACAAAGTGATTCAGTTATACACACACACACACATTCTTTTTCAGATTCTTTTCCATTATAGGTTACTACAAGATACTGAATATAGTTCCCTGTGCTATACAATATGTCCTTGTTGATTATCTGTTTTATATATAGTAGTGTGTATCTTTTAATACCAAATTCCCTATTAACCCCCCACGTCCAGACTTTCCCCTTTGGTATCCATAAGTTTGTTTTCTATGTCTGTGAGTCTATTTCTGATTTGTAAATAAGTTCATTTGTATCATATTTTAGATTCCATATATAAGTGATATCATATGATTTCTGTCTTTCACTTACTATGATAATCTCTAGGTCCATCCATATTGCTGCAAATGGCATTATTTAATTCTTTTTATGGCTAAGTAATATTCCATTGTATATATCTACCACATCTTCTTTATTCACTCATCAGCCAATGGACTTTAGGTTGCTTCCACGTCTTCGCTATTGTAAATAATTCTTCTGTGAACACTGGGATGCATGTATCTTTTCAAATTAGTTTTTGTCTTTTCCGGATAAAGAGAACATTTTTCTTTAATTAGAGAATCTCTAATATAACACATGGAGAGGTGTTTCCTTTCATTTTCTTCGTTCTTTACCTTGGAACTTATTGGAATAAATGAAGTAACTACTTTATTCTTCAACAGATGTTACCTTTTTTAACCTCTGGGAATCAATGATTCTAGATACTAGATAGACTCTGATCTCTCTCTGAGTGTGTAAATAACTATTTCCCATTTTATTTTTAAAAAGATTTGATAATTGTTTCTGAAACACACACAAAGAAAATGCATCTGATTACTAACTGTATACTGTGTTCAAAATATGTACTACTGAATAGACAGGAGAAATTGAAAATAACAGCCACAACAACAGAATACATAAAAGATATAGATGAGTCTCCTGGTCATTAAAAAAGTCCTTCAATATCAATATCTTTTAAAATACTTATCACCCATCAGGAACACCTCTTTCCTTTTATCATTTTTGAGACTTTCCTTCGCAAAAGGATAGATAGATAGATAGATCAATAGATAGACAGGCAGACAGTTAGATAGAGATACACTGTTTAAAACTTTATAATCTTGAAAATTTGGCTTGATTATCTGTATTATTTATGAAGAAACTGATTATTGAAAGTTTATCTAATTTCTCCAGATTTATACAGTTGGTACATGGTAGACAAAGAACCAAGGTTTTGAAGCCAGTTGTGTTTGACTTTAAAGCCTAAAGAATAATATTATTGTGATAAAATATTTTACAGATGCCATATCTTTTATTTCACTAAACACTCTCAAAGTTAGGTTTAACAGGCTTGTTCAAGGAATAGGGAGGCAAAAGTGGCTTGTGAACCCAGTTTTCTCCAATTCCATATTCATGGATGTCAACTACTCTCTTCATCTTTTCTCATCTTTATTTAAAAATCATCTTTTAATACCATCTTGAGATAAATATAATTTTCAGTCATTATTATTTAGAAAAGAACAAAGTAGCATATACTATATGCATATTTGAGTAAGTGAACTGAGACGAGATAGCCTAGAGGAAGACCACTATTAATAAATTTATACTTTAGCCAAATCATCTTAAGAACATACAGTTAAAATCTCTATTTCTGGTCAACAGACAAATAGGAGTTGAGTACAAGCTATTTTATACTATTATCTGGAAATATTTTTCAAGCCTTCATTATGACACTCTGATCAGCATTAGGTATAAAGAAAGACAAACGCAAACATGAGAATTCTCTTTCCAATGATCAGTGAGAAACCCTATTTGTATTCTTGTTCAGAGCAGATGAGTGTCTGTCAATAGTGGACCCAGATCAAATAGATTTTGTCTTGTTGGTCTGCATAATAGAAGCTTACTTATGTTTTTAGGGTATTTGAATAAATTGTCAGTATTTTAAAATCAGTTGATAACATAAAGATGCAAACTTACATTTTTCAAAAATTAGAATATCTGGCAATATCAAGTTCATATGGCATGAAATGAACACTTTAGATATGTCAGATTTGAATGAATCACCATATAAATCAACAGCCAAAGTGATACAATTTGGGGAATGAAATGTCTCCCATTAAATTGCATGCCTCATGATCAGGTAGAAGCCAAAATTGTCTCAGAGAAATGGAAGATATGATTACTCTAGTCATTAGTTTTGTAATCAGCAAAGTCCCTAATACTCCCTATTGACTCTCAGATCCTAAAATGAACTGTCAATAGTTATTGCACTATTGTATTGTTAAGAGAAAAAGAAAACATTTCCCATCACTACGTTTCTAAGAAATTAAAGAAACAAAACCTATATTAAGAGAATATTTTGTTTTAATATTCTACATTATATTTACCAAAAAATACTAATATCAGAATTACTTCACATAATAATATTCCTTTTATGGTATTTTGAAAATTATTATGGATTCCAGTTTTATAAGTATTATTTTATGATATTATAATTACCTAAAAAATGTAAGAATCTAAAAACTTGCTATTTGTTCATAAAAAAAAGTGTTTAATAGAATTCTTCAAAAAAATTATGAAAAGGAAATTTTTGAGTTTTTGAAAGTCTAAATCATTAAAATATTTTTGATGATAATCTAAAAAGTACTGTGGATAATACTTTTTCATTCAAGAACACCGAGATACTACTACTATGATTACTATTACTACAGCTAGCCTACAGGAACCATATATTAAAGTAGGAGCTTGAAGATACTAATTCCATATCTTTAAAAAAGATTAGGATTTTTCACTAGAATTTAGTACATATGTAGTTTTTTTTTCCTTCAAAAATACTTAGGCTCTTTTTGAAGAATAAAGTAAACAGGATTCAGGAAGAAATATTTCAGAGCATATTACCAGTGAACAAATTTATAAAGAGAAATTCTTAGAGTCAATATTCTAGTTGAGATAGGCTTGTATCATTTTTTTAATTTTTCTGTAAACACTGAAGTCTTACATGATAAATTTAATATTGTAAATTCCCTTTTGCTTTGAAGGGCCTTGAATGATTCTCAGTCAAGTACACAGAGTTAGGAGCACAGCAGCAGCTTTCTAAATATTCAAAAGTAAATAGAGAGGATACCTGGAAAACAGAATTTCACAGATAGCGATTTTAACCCACTAAACTGTCTGTCTGTTTTGGATATCAAGAATGGAATGGCTTATTCCTAGAGCATTGTAAAGATGTAAGAGTGAAATGAAACTTAACATAGCTAACCTGAAAATACACAATGTATTATATGAAAAAATATAAAATATATTTATATATTTTACACTGAGTTTTAAATGCCATATATATATATATATATATATATATATATATATATATATATATATATATATATATATATGACTGTGTCTACATGTATATGTATATGTGTCTGTGTATAATGCTTATATGTATATATCTTTGTTTGTGTATAGTTGGACAGGTTAGATATGCTGTGTCCCCAATATATGCAGAGAATCATACTAACTTGTAGAGAAAATAAAAAATCATACTAACTTGTAGAGAAAATAAAAGAGAAAACCCTACAGAGATGATTTGGTCCAAAAGTGTAAATCCTGGGTGGGCCTAGAGTCTGTCATACAGAGTGAAGTAAGTCAGAAAGAGAAAAACAAATACCGTATGCTAACACATATATATAGAATCTTAAAAAAAAAAAAAAAAAAAAGGTTCTGAAGAACCTAGGGGCAGGACAGGAATAAAGACGCAGACTTAGAGAATGGACTTGACGACACGGGGAGGGGTGAAGGGTAAGCTGGGATGAAGTGAGAGAGTGGCATTGACATATATGCATTACCAAATGTAAAATAGATAACTAGTGGGAAGCAGCCACATAGCACAGGGAGATTAGCTCTGTGTTTTGTGACCACCTAGATGGGTGGGATAGGAAGGGTGGGAGGGAGACACAAGAGGGAGGGGATATGGGGATATATGTATATGTATAGCTGATTCACTTTGTTATAAAGCAGAAACTAACACACCATTGCAAAGCAATTATACTCCAATAAAGACGTTAAAAAAACAAACAAACTGTAAATCCTAATGAAGAACTCAGAGTCATGTCTTTACTGACATGAAAGATGAAGGCCTAAAAATATCTTTCAAAAATAATATGAAAAACCTGACATTTAATATACTCTCTTCCTAATTATATGCTACACTTAAATTTAAACTTTAAAAATCTCATTACCTAAATGTTGTACTTGCACTCTATTTAAAATATAGTTTTGAATTATTGAATTTTTAAAGTATAAGTCATTGGAATATGTTTTTATACTGATGTATATATAAATACAATAATATAAATGAAGCAAAGCATGTTCTAGTGTATTATTCCATTTTTCTTTCTCTTACACACATATCTTGGATTCCATTCTTGGGATAGGAGAACATTTGTTATCTAAGCTAAGTATAAAATGTTACAGAGACTGCTTTAAATATATTAGGGGGCTTCCCTGGTGGCGCAGTGGTTGAGAGTCCGCCTGCCGATGCAGGTGACGCGGGTTCGTGCCCTGGTCCAGGAGGATCCCACATGCCGCGGAGCAGCTGGGCCCGTGAGCCGTGGCCACTGGGCCTGCACGTCCGAAGCCTGTGCTCCGCAATGGGAGAGACCACAACAGGGAGAGGCCACAGCACTGAGAGGCCCGCGTACTGCAAAAAAAAAAAAAATATATATATATATATATATACACATATATATATATATATATAATTTTATATATATATATATATATATACATATATATATATATATATATATATATACATATATATATATATATTAGGAGTAGAGAGTTACAGAGCTGACCGTGCCTTATCTTTCTTTGCAGGCTTTGAAAATAAGTTTGGGGGTTTCTGTTCTATGAACTAAAATTTAATACCCTGTTTGTAGAAGGTGAAGTTTCCAGGCTAAGAACATTTCTCCTTGAGAATGTTCAGAGCCTATATTTCCTAATAGTAACTTACAGGCTAATTTATAAAGACTTTTTATTTTTTTGTCTCTTTAGGCAGAATAATGGCTTATTTGTGAACTGAATTGGATACTAAAAAGATGAGGCATTTTATGTAGAAACCTCAATTTACCAATATTTTTGCCTCCATTTTAAAAGTTATTTAATGATTAAAATAACTTTTTGTAGTAAAAGGGATATATCTAACATAGCTTTTTTAATATGCTATATTCTATAAAATGACCATAATATTTGATTTACTAAATAGTATGATTCAAAATAAGATTAAATTCATCAATGTCACTAACCTTATTGATTACTTATTTGTATAAAATAATAAATTATTAACTAGATAAATATTAAAATATTTGATTTTGTATATGTACTTACCACCCTTAGAATATTTGGTGTTCTAAATTATTACTTTTTAAAATTAAGATGTGTCTAATATGTAGAGGAGTGTGTTTAATAGTATAGATTCTAAGTTTTAATCTACTATCCATTCTTTAAATTGGAAAAATGAACTGAATCTCAGTTTTAAGATAGTGCAAATTTGTACAAAAATATTCTAATTATTCCAATTCAATTCCAACATGAACAATAAAATGTCTTCCTTTTATTTTAGGTATTTCATTTCTTATATTTAAGATTTTGCTTTATATTCTATTAATGTCCTCAGAAATAAATACATGTCAAACATATCAAACACTGGGGAAAAAAATCTGTCTGTTAAGTCATTATAATTAAGTCAATAATTAAGTCATAATTATTCACCAAAGGAATACCATAAAAATACACTGAAATATTCATGACTTTATTACCTTTTTAACCTATATTTATTTCTTAGTAGCATATACTAACGAGAGTAATATATTTTCTTTTAATATGATTTCCCATATGAAGAATATAATCGAACATATTAGACAGAAGAACATATTTTAACACAAACAGTGCTTGGGTTTTGTTCAAATAGAGGTTCCATTAAAAAGTAAAAGGCATCTTACTTCTGGATATAATCAAAACAGAAAAAAGCAACTAAAGGCTAGTAGATTAATCTATTTCAGGGAACTAATTATTTTCCCCAAATTTCTCTGATTCCTTAAGCCAACAAGTTGATGTAGTATACTAGTTGAAGCTGATTTTTTTTTTATTGGTAGGATAAAAAAAGAACACACTGCATAGAACAGAAAATCTACCTCTGCAATCATTGCTGTGTTACATAATGTAGATATGTTACTCCAGTCCATTATTCTGATTTAATTTAGGTAGATATAATTCATATAGATTTCAAGCCTGATTCTTTAAGAAGCATAGCAACACTGAAGTTCTTTTGCTAAGGGAAACATTGGCTCACCCATTACATGAAGCCGTTTTTACTATGTATCATTGCAAAAATATTAAATTCTAATCCCTTTTGTTTTATAGTTATTTATATTTTAACTCCAGAAGCATCAGCTATTTCTCAAAGCATTTGTAATGTTTACTTATGTGAATGTTGTCTGCAGTTACTGTTTTAAAGTAGTAAATGCCCCAACTGTTCTAAAATAAAAATATATCATATTAGCTCTTCTAACCAGTTTCGTTTGTTCAAAATGTTGCTGTCTTTAAATATCATTATTTTTCTTTGTTTTGAGAACATTAGACAAATTAATGTTACTATCAAACTGAATTTTGCATATTTATCACCCTTGCAGATTTATAAAGGAAAATTGCTATGTCATCTGTGTTCATAATTGTTTAAGATCTGCAATAATAGAAAATTGAATGACGTTACAGACTATAAATTCTTAATTTAGTACCCTAAGAGACTCAATTGTTTTGTCTTTTATTACTCATTTGCTCCAGTCTCCCACATTGTATAACTAAAAGTGAAGTGGTTTAAAAGCTTATTTTCTCACAAATATTGCCCTCTTGTTTCTAGACAACAATATTTTATACTGAGCTCTATCTAATGCTTTATATATATTTCAAAAATACATAGTAAAAGAGATAGTTTAAAAACTTCCAGCTGCTTAAGATTAGATGGGGATGAAAATAGGTGATGATGTAAAGCAATAAAGATGAGATCACTGAATAATATCAAATTATCTGTTTCAAGATGTATGTGATTTATAATTTCTTACAATTCTATAAGCTTCAACAGAGACTACAGTGGAATAGGGGGAGGTCTGTATGGAAGCAATAAAGGTTTGCAGCTAAACAGAGACAAGTGTTTCCAAAGATGTTTCAATGCACAGAGAAACATATTTTAGCAAATATTTCAAAATATATGGTTCTGTTAAGTAAAACTCTTTCCATGCTCCTGCCGACAGCCCATACTTAAAAGAGCTTTGTGAGCATGGATGTTCTGAATTTTATTAAATGAAAAGTTGGTCAAGTGAGAGCTATGTATATGTCCTTTTCAGTTCAGTAGCCCACCTTTTCAATGAAGATGATGCAGTTTTCTTGTTGTATTTGAATAAATACATGATATGTATTGGAGATTTTCTAAAAAAGACTTGAGAAAACCAGTCAGAAATGGTCAGCAATTAAGTAAACAACAAATTCTCCAGAAAGAAGCTATTTAAACAAAATTAACTTTACCTATTGTTTACTAAATCATCACACAAAATCTGTGGATATATTTTCACCTGTCGTGTTCCAACTAGTTGGGCTTATAATATAGATTGTGTGACATAATTAATACTCACTTGGAGACCCACTGGGGATACTTAAAGTAATCATTACTATCCAGAGTAGTTCTATCCAATAAAACTCTCTGAAGTAATGGAGAAGAGATATTTATTTATAAACAGAAAATGGTAATTTAATTGGGGAAGCAACTAAATGAAAAGCCACTCTAGCATTTTGATTTTACAATATAATATTCTAATCACAAAAAGTACATTGTCTTGTCACAATTCTTAAAGACTAGCAACGTTGTTCAGGCAGTGTGCTGTATCTCATGTTGGATTTTTATTTTCAATTATGATTTATTTTTGAGATTTCCTGCCTAATTTAAAAGGGAGTTAAAATGTTAGAAGTAAGAGATCATTCCTGCTGGTTTGCTTGCTGGAAAGAAATTGTCTTCCTTTTCAATCCAGTGCTTTGTAAATCGGCTGTTACTATTGCTTGTGTATGAGCCGAGCTATTGGTAGACTCTAATCGGATGGCTGTGATTTTCCTCTTATTTGGCCGGCATCTCCTTATATGTAACAGTGACTTCCACCAAGTCCTGCAGAGACTCTGTTTCTAACCCTTCCTGCCTTGAAGGACCTAAAAAATCTTAAGGGATATTTGCTCTAAACAGTAGCTTTTTTTTTTTTAAAGAAAACATTTTTAATCTTACAGTACAGTATACTTTGAAAAGTACAGTTATACCAGCTACATCACTGCTGCTTTTACACTTTCCTCCAGACATCCTGGGCTTGAGATAAAGATACTGTACTCTATACAATATAAACAGTAGTTCTTGATCTTGACTGCATAGTGGAATCTTCTGCAGAGCTCTTGAAAGATATGGATACCAGGGCCCCATCTCCAGATATTCTGATTTAATTGGTATGGGGAGTGGCTTGTTCACTTATTTTATTAAAGATCACCTGGTGATTCTATGGTTAAAAATTCACTACTCTAGTGTCTTCCTACCTCCCAAACCTCCCTCCCCAGCCCCCATCAATTACTACCACATCTTCTATTCTTATGAGATGCAAGGTTGTTTAGTAGTAGATCTCAGGCGTTTTCAGGAACCCAGTGAGAAAATCAGCTAGCATTGCTGTCAGACACCCTGTTTAAGTATAATAAACGTTAATGGCAGCTACTTGCAACTTCTTTAGCAAAGTGTTTTGAAGAATTATGTCAAGACCACCAGAGGAGTAAAACAAGAAATAAAAGTTCAAGCAAAGAGAATTGGGAAAGGACTCGGCAGATTTTAGAGGAAGAGGAAACTTTAGTAAAATAAGTATTGAATGGAAAGACAAAAGGGCCTTGGAGTTATCATTGCTCCAGGGAAAAGAAGCATGAAAGGCTTTGTGTTTCCATGTCAAAAGTCATAAAAAGAGCATGTGGGCTACAGAACAAATCCACACTCTCTATATGGTTTTCTCTATGTGCATATATAAAAGTGAAAATGACATAATAAACAGATGAATGATACTTAAGTCATATAGATACATGCAGGCTTAGTTATTACAGGTGTAAAGAGAATCTAAAATTTTGGCCTGGGATGCATAAATTGCGGAGTTGGGGCTGGATATTTTAAGCATCAGCCTTGTTTATTTATTTATTTATTTTTAGCATCAGTCATGTTTAATTCCATTTTATAGATGAAGAAACTGAGGCAAGGGGAAGTTACATGGCTTGCTCAATTTTCCAGTACAAAACGTAGTGTCATTTGGCAAAGGCTGTAGAAAATCACTAAAATTTCTGCACTTTGATATTATAATCTGTAAATAATTATGTTAAGACAGGTGGACTCTAGGATATATTCCCATTCCAAAAAGGCCTATAACTTCTTAAGAGTTTAATTCTTTTACAAGAAATTAAAAGTCACCCTCTTGGTATTCTATCTAAAAAAAAATCAGAGTATTCTTCTTTATAGTTTGGAGCATTTGCCTATTTGCAGTTTTCAAAGAAGTCTTTCTTTGCCCATTATTGCCTAAAGAGTATCAGAGCTGGTTTGGAGGGAACCATCGATGGTTCCTGTTACTCCCTCAGACCTATATAGATTTAAAAAAAAAAATTTATTGGAGTGTAGTTGCTTTACAATGTTGTGTTAGTTTCTACTGTACAGCAAATTGAATCAGCTCTATGTATCCATATATCCCCTATTTTTTGGATTTCCTTCCCATTTAGCTCACCACAGAGCACTGAGTAGAGTTCCCTATGCTATACAGTAGGTTCTCATTAGTTGCCTACTTTATACGTAGTATCAATAGGGTATACAGGGCTTCCCTGGTGGCGCAGTGGTTGAGAATCCTCCTGCCGATGCAGGAGACATGGTTTCGTGCCCCGGTCCGGGAAGATCCCACATGTCGTGGAGCAGCTGGGCCCGTGAGCCATGGCCGCTGAGCCTGTGTGTCCGGAGCCTATGCTCCACAATGGGAGAGGCCACAACAGTGAGAGGCCGGTGTACTGCAAAAATATATATATATATAGTGTATACATGGCAATCCCAATATCCCAATTCATCCCACCACCCCCCTTCCCCCTTGGTATCCATACGTTTGTTCTCTATGTCTTTGTCTCTATTTCTGCTTTGTAAATAAGATCATCTATACAAATGTTTTCAGATTCCACATATATATGTTAATATACGATATTTGTGTTTCTCTCTCTGACTTACTTCACTCTGTATGACAGTTACTAGGTCCATCCATGTCTCTGCAAATGACCCAATTTCATTCTTTTTTATGGCTGACTAATATTCCACTGTATACATGTGCCACATCTTGTTTATGATTCCTCTGTCAATGGACATTTAGGTTGCTTCCATATCCTGTCTATTGTAAGTAGTGCTGCAATGAACATTGGGTGCTTGTGACTTTTTGAATTATGGTCTTCTCAGGGTATATGACCAGTAGTGGGATTGCTGGGTCATAGGGTAGTCCTATTTTTAGTTTTTTAAGGAACCTCCATACTCTTCTCCATAGTGGTTGTATCAATTTACATTCCCACCAATAGTGCAAGAGAGTTCCCTTTTCTCCACACCCTCTCCAGCATTTATTGTTTGTAGATTTTGTGGTGATAGCCATTCTGACCAGTGTGAGGTGATATCTCATTGTAGTTTTGGTTTGCATTTCTCTAAGAGTTAGTGATGTTGAGCATTTTTTTCACGTGTTTTTTGGCCATCTGTATATCTTCTTTGGAGAAATTTCTATTTAGGTCTTTCATTCAGGGCATCATGATTTCTTGACCTGGGATATGCTCTGTACATTTTCTTTTGTTCTATCTATTTTGAAGGTAACAGTTCTTCTTAAAGAATATAGATAGAACAAAAGACCATTTGTGTACTTATCCAGCTACTTTCCATACTTCTAAAATGACACCAGTTTTTATAAATAACAGACATACCTATTCCATTTTCATCTTGTGTCAAAAAGAGTTTTGCAGGTTTTTTTTTAAAGCATTATTTACCGTGTTATCTGACATTATTTCTATAGGTCTGCATTAAACTTATTTATTTTTTTATTTTTTATTTTTTTCGGTACACGGGCCTCTCACTGTCGTGGCCTCTCCCTTTGCGGAGCACAGGCTCCGGACGCACAGACTCAGCAGCCATGGCTCACGGGCCCAGCTGCTTCCACAGCATGTGGGATCTTCCCGGACCGGGGAATGAACCCGTGTCCCCTGCACCGGCAGGCAGACTCTCAAACACTGCACCACCAGGGAGGCCCTAAACTTTTATATTTTAATGCTACAAACCTTTTTCAATTATTTAGGCATTTTTTAAAAAAAATTGAGCTAAATAGCTTTCAAAGATTATTACACAAATGAGAAGGGTCTTTGATCATCTTAGAGGTAGTGTTAAAAGCTGATAAAAATGTATGTTTTGACTTTTTTGATATTTGGAAATAATGTTTCACACATTTCCCATTGCTATCTGGCAGACATGCTGTTAATACTATTTTTATGCCTGCTTTATTGTAAAGTCCTTAGAAACTTTTTGCACTCATTAAGTCCTAAAATCCCAAAGACCAGAGTAGATGGGATGCATTGTTCTCACCTTATAATCAGACAAATTGAGAAATAGAAAAATAAATCATCTTTATAACCCCATAGCTTTTGAGGTTATTTCAACATTTTCAGAACAAGGAAAAAACTATTAGTAATGACTTCTAAATGTATTAAATTGAGGATATGTACCCTATCATGTTGCTCTATGAAACTTATTGTTTGAAGTCAAGTATAATGTGAAAGAAGAAGGGAAAATAAAAACAAACAAAGAGACCTTGAGAACCAAGGTTCACTTGGTCATTTCCTTGATGTTTTGTAATGTGAACTATAGACTCTAAGAGGGATATTAAGTTTTCTGCCCTTTAAAAGTCATTTACAATGTCAATACATGATTTTTTGCTTTATAATTTCCAAAATAAGACTTTCTGTAACTATTTTGTTAACAACTAAAGGTCTTACAAAGGTCTTTTGAAAAACTATATGTAATATACAGTCCCACACTTCCTTTCTAAGTTCTGTAATACATTTGGAAAATGTTAATAAATCTAATAATAAATGGTTTATTTAAAAGAAAAACATGAAAATACAGTAAGTGCTTATAAGCCTCATTTATATAAGATTATCTAATAAATTAACTCACATGAATTTTCTCTCCTTTTATCTCATTTGTACAAGTTACTAAATATCCCCAAATATGCAAATATCCCATCACTTCACAGAAAAACCTGTTGCATTTAATTACATCAGTTATAATGCTTTTCAACTGCTTACATGTTTGTGGGATGATTTATATTTACATACACTTTCTCCTTTTCTGGATACAGTAAAAGGAAAGTGTATACATGAATCTATTTACATAATGTTCATAACCAGGCAAAGTATTCTTCTGGTAAAAGTCAGAAGAGCAATTGATAGCATTTGGGGCAAATATATCTGGGAGAGGAAGAAAAGGGGACTTCTGCAATTCTACTAATTTTCTATTTGCAATCTGGGCACATCTTACATTTTGTGAAATTCATTTATCTGTGCACTTATGATTTATGAATATTCTATATGTATTTATCTCATATTTAAAACTTTATTTTAGTAAGGGCTAAAGATATTAGTTGTAGTTGAGGAAGAGAAAATTAAACCCTTAATGAGGAAGAAGATCAGGGAGGATTACCTAAAGATACAGTTAATAGAACAACAAGAATTTAAAACGGGGATGACTCCAGTATACATGTTTTCCACTCTTCAGTAGCAGAAATAGATAATTCTGCTACTAAAGACAAGTCTAACAACCTCAGTAATGCATCTCTTCTGACCTTAAAGTCTTCAAGTCATAGTCAAAAGAGCCAAGTATATATATTTATGATCTACAATGGTTCAACTTAAGATTTCTTGACTTTATGATGGTGTGAAACCAGTAGGCATTCAGTAGAAACTGTACTTCAAATTTTGAATTTTGATCCTTTGGGGACTACTGATTTGCATAAGATGCTCTCTCATGATGTCGGGCACTGGCAACAAGCTGAAACTCCCAGTTAAACAAAGATCATGAGGGTAAAACAGCAATACACTTACAACCATTCTGTACCCATACAACCATTCTGTTTTCACTTTCAGTACAGTATTCAGTAAATTACGTGAGATATTCAGCACAGTATTATAAAATTGGCTTTGTATTAGATGATGTTTCCCTAGCTGTAGGCTAACATAAGCATTCTGAGCACGTTTAAGACAGGTTAGGTGTATTACATGTATTTTTGACTTACGATATTTTCAACTTACAATGAGTTTATCAGGGCATAACTGCATAATAAGTCCTGGAAGATTCATATAAGAGTGTGGTCTATATTTAAGGATCACACAAGTGACCACTACAACTAAAGATTGTTTTAAACTCGGTTTATTATTGAAACAACAAACAAGAAAGGCAAAGAATAAATAAGATGAAAAGTAATAATGAGTCTGCAGGATCTTAATAGAGTACTGACCCCTCATGGAATTGCACTCAAAATTAATTGATCTTAACAGGCTTTTCAGTGTGAAGAGCCCCAACATGCCAGCTCATGGTATTTTTATTCTTTAGGCTGGAGACTACATACTACATGGATATTCTTATGTCAATTACCTAGTTAAGATGTCTTCCTTACAGATACCGTGGGGCTATTGAAAGCTGACCACAGTCTACTGCCCTGTTCTCAAACCCCTACCTAAACTTCTGGTGCCACTTCAGTGTCCTGAGACATGGGGTAGCTAAATCTTCTAACTCACCAGAATAAAACGCAGATAACTTTCTTGACCTAGACAATTACATGTTTATATTTATCTTAGACCATGAAAATCCAAGTCAGTTGCTGCCCAAGAGTTTTAGAAGCTGACAGAAGATGCTCCTCTGCCCACATCAAAGGGCTTTACGGAAGTCCCTGTTTAAGTCAATTTTTGTGTCAATCATTTCCAGGAGTTGTTGCTGGTCTTCAGAGAAATGATAATATGAAGATCAAGGAAAATATCTAATCTGATGGGGCAGGAGTTAAAGGTGGGAAAATAATGAGGATAAAAGTTGCTGAGAAAGTATTTTCTTAGGAGAAACTGCAATTTGGGGACTCAAAATGCTGAACTTGAGATGAATGTTTTAATTATACAGACTCGATTTCTGATCTGTCATTTGGAGGTGAAAGCAGAGAGAGGACTATAGTTTACATCAAAGGGTTTCTCTCCTAAATTAATCTTTCTCATTATTGTTTCCCAATATGTTTGTGAATGTACAAAATCTACAGTAATATCTCATAATTTGTTGGCTCCACTAGTAAGGAAAACTTACGTTAAATTATATCAGTGTTATCGATGCTTAACATAGTAAATCAACTTTGATAGCACATGCTATTGTAATAAAAGCAATGCTCCTACCACATTAAGAAACTTGTAACAAATAAATGCACTTGGAATTAGTTGTGTTATACACAAAGTTTATTATTACAACTAAAAAAATGTGGCAATATTATACTAATTGAAATACTAGTTGTCCTTGACAAGTTCACAATTATTTTTGTCTTCACAGTTGAAGTACCAAACTAACATTTTAAAAATACTGATATTTATTTTTTAAGTATTCTATTTAACAGTATACAATTTCTATATTTGCTATCATAAGTCAATTTGATTTTAAAAATATTTGTGCATTTAAAGGATTACTTGGTAAGTCAACCTAAGTTTTCTACAATGCTATTAAACTTTCTTTTTTGGGGGGGTTAATGAGTTTTCTAAATTGTGTTATATCTTGTTAAAATCAGGTCTGAGAAATACTTTATCAAATTATTTAATAGGGCTTCCCTGGAGGCGCAGGGGTTGAGAGTCCGCCTGCTGGTGCAGGGGAGGCAGGTTCGTGTCCCTGTCCAGTAGGATGCCACATGCCGCGGAGCGGTTGGGCCCGTGACCCATGGCCGCTGAGCCTGCGCGTCCGGAGCTTGTGCTCCGCAGCAGGAGAGACCACAGCAGTGAGAGGCCCGTGCACCGCAAAATAAATAAATAAATAAATAAATAAATAAATAAATAAATAAATAAATAAATAAATAAATAAAATAAAATTATTTAATAAATGAAGCTTCAAAAACTTCAACTTGTCAAATTGTCAAAAGTTATTAAAAATAAACCTTGTCAAAAGTTATTTAAAATAAAGCTAGTAAATCAAAGGACAATAACATTTATCTGAACAAAAGCAAGGTAGGAAATAAAGATTAGTTTACTCAGCTTAGTAACTGAGTAATTAAATCAGAGAAGAGCTTGTATGTGTATTAAATTTTGAAATTCTAGAATTGTGATTTGGAATACCTCAAATTGAGTTAGAAATTTTTGTATTTGATTCTAACGTAAATGGCATATTCTTACTTTTTTTCTGAAATAAAATAAAAATGGGCAAGCCTATAATTGTATAGAATCTCAGTTTGGGGAAGCACTCAAAATAACACAATAAAGAAAGACTATTTAGCGAGTTTTGTCTTGTATGGTATTTGTAGAAGTAGTGAAAATGGAAACCAAAATTACTTATAAAAATATTCAGACTTACATATTTGTATATTTTAATAGGGGAAAAAATAGAATTGGGAATAACCAATTAAACAGAAGTGCAGCTGAGCTCACAAGTACCCTCAGCATCTGAAGAGCCAGTATTACTCATTTTAAAATTTTATGTATATGGAGAATTGTCTAGTAAAGAGATAAAAAAATCCAAGTGTATTAACTATAAAATATATAGGGAAAATTCTGTTAATTTTATAAAAATAGCAAAATAGGTCAATTTTATAAAAAAGCATTTTGCAGAAAAATATCAATGGTTATTAATTGAATCATGGTTTCTCGTACTGTGTCTCAAGGAATCTTGTGCTTTTTTTAGCTTGACTAAATACAGAACTACTTCTATAGATTTTTTAAATTCATGGTAATTTCAAAAGATTCTTCAATTTGACTTTAAAATTAGTGAATGTGTCTTGATAGATACCTAGTACACTCAGCAGCTGACAAGTACAAAACAGGCTCCATTTATTCTTTCAGTGGTCTCTCAAAGTAATACTGTTATACAGAAGTCTAATTTTTATGTTATTATGCATGCATATACATACTTTCTCACACACCTCTTTTTAACACAAACTTCCAAGATTATATTTTACTCATTATCAAAAAAAAAAAAACTACTAAATTAATGGAAGTTGATTAAAAGTTTCTTAATGTTTTAGTCATATTTTTATAGTCTAGAAGATGAAGAGTTAATTTTTTGTCCTTTTAAATATAATCAGATAATTTTATAAAGGGCACATTTTCATTTTGGTATTTATGGATAAGTTATTTTAAAGAGAAGAGATTATTTAGAGCAATAACTCAATAGTGCATTTAAAATTTTTAAGGCATAGTGATGTCCTTGAAATATAAAGCAGAAAGGAAGATGAGGAGGGGAGGTGGGGGACATTCAGCCCGAACTAACATGACAAATCAAGGCTTTGTAAAAAAAATAAAATGAATTGCTGCCTGTAGATATGCCAGCAGTAAATTTGGTGTAGACACACAACAAATGTTTGCAAAGTAAATTAGCCCTCAGTGTGTAATGAAAAAATAAACACTCATAAAAATATTCCTTAGTTGACATATAAACACTTAAAATAATATGCAAACTTACTATTAAATGACTCTCCAGCAGGTATGTAGTAGTAGCTCATGGAAAGTATCTGGGAATACTTCAGAAATCACAAAGTATTTTGGGCAAAGGAAAATGTTGCTACATTTTGAATTTTAGTCCATAAACTGGAATGTGGGAACAAAAACATATTGTGTTAGTTTTGAATTAAATTAAATACTGAGGCCCTCTCAAATAGGCTGAGGGAATATTTAACTTTAATAAATATTCATTTTTCCATCCATTTGGTTACTACCAAAATGACTGTGCTCAAAGTTGACCTGGTTCATTGACGTTCAGGTTCTGACCCTTTTGTGAAAACACAAAGAAACTTTTGGATTGGCTTAGAGATGTTGTGCCAGTTATGTATTTGTGAAAGAAAAAGAAAGAAAGAAAAAGAAAGAGAAAGGGAGGGAGGGAGGGAGGAAGGAAGGAAGGAAGAATAAGGATATAATCTAGGGCTTCCCTGGTGGTGTAGTGGTTGAGAGTCCACCTGCCGAGGCAGGGGACACGGTTTCGTGCACCGGTCCAGGAAGATCCCACATGCCGCGGAGCGGCTGGGCCCTTGAGCCATGGTTGCTGAGCCTGCGCATCCGAAGCCTGTGCTCCGCAACGGGAGAGGCCACAACAGTGAGAGGCCCACGTACCACAAAAAAAAAAAAAAAAAAAAAAAAAAAAATTTACAATATACCCCAAATATATTCTTCAGAATTTGCTAGTGCAGGGCACAAGTTCTATAACAAGATTGTTTCAGGCCAGTTAACTAACTATGCTTCACTTGTTAGTGAAATTAGAATAATATCAATGAGAGTTGCTATGTGAATTACTACTGTAATTGAGTTAGAACTACTGTAATGAAGAACTACTGTAAAAAGAGTTAGAGAATTTTATACATTTAGTGGTCCATTCAAGGCCATATCCCAGTGATTAGCTTCAAAGTTGTGAACCTGACTTTTTCCCAAGCACTTATCAGTTCTTTGATTTAATCTGATCCCTACTTTACTAGCCAAATCCCTAAATTGTAACCTCGCTTAATAACACGTTTCAGTGCACATTTAAGCCTAACTTATACCACTTAATTACCCTTCTCCTTATATATCTAAAGATTCCCATTTTCTGTACTCATTCTATTACTAGGTAACTTTATCTAGTTGTTATAAATTTTAAACCTATTATTCTCTTGTGTCATTTTTCATGTCAAAATAAATTTCATATTCTGCATTTTAAAAATTCTTTTTTAAGGACTTTATTAGAGAATTATAATTTAAGAGATACTTAAGGAAATCTGAGGTAAACAGTACAGGAATTTATTAAAAGTGTTTGTATAAACTTCTAGACTTCCAGCTTCTGCTCAGGATGTAGTGAGCTGAAAAGGGTTTCAATCCCAAACTGAAAGAAATAAACTGGTAACAAATAATCTAGCCAAACAAAAACGGTACATGTTGTTTTGAACTAGAAGATGTACATGTTCTTTTTACAACCGTACATGTTCTTTTGTTGTAATCACAGGCTAACTAACTGATCCATAAAACAAGGAGAGTCAGGGTGACACAAGCACTGGCTCAACTGAGCTACTAGTAAGAATTATAAATTACAAACACTAGATTCAAATTTATATATTTCTTTCTCAGAGCAGTTAAGTTTAGTAATCTTAAAACTACTTTACATGTGTTAAATTAATTAAAGAGGTTTTTAGACTGAGCTGCCTCTAATGTCATGGGGCCCTATGTAAGCAAACCAAAATCTAAGCCTGTAAATTCCTTAAGCTTACTTAATCAAAACCAAAGGACAACCCTCTCTACTTGGAGTTAATGTAAACAGCTTTATGTTTCTAACTACATTAATTATGTACACACTAAATTTAATTTACCATACTTATAATTATATTTAGAATTGCTTCTTTTTTATTAGTTTTCACAGCTGTAATTCTAAAATGGTACATGATATTCCATAAACTGGTGTATCATGTTTTATTATATGATGGGTAAAAACTTAATCTGATATCCAATTTTGTTATTTTAGATACTATATTTTTCAATAGATTCTTTTATTCACCTTTTAAATTATTTCCTCCACCTGGCTTTTACGAGTGGAATCACTCAATTGGAGGACTATTGCTTTGTTTTACTTTGTTCATATCATCATTCTGTTTTCCATTTTTGTATGAATTAAATTCACTATTTATTTATTCATGCTATATGCTACAATAATGTAAGGAAAAAATAAATTATCTCAAAAGTCAACTTTTATGTTTGAAAGTCATATTTAAATTTTGATAAAACCTTCAGATTTATGTTATAATGTTAAGAATAGAAAATCATTTATATCCTCAGGTAGTTACATTAAAAAGTGAATTTATTTGATGTCTGTGTATATAGATACAAATTAGAAATGCTTATGGGTAAGACGTGTCTTTTTCATATTTTTATATTGTGTCTATATGTTGGGAGCTTACAAACTTTGTTTTTCATCTGGAAGATTAACTGACTTGAAGCATTATGTGTAATTTTTCTCCCATGTAATGAGAAGTATAGTAGATACTTAAACTTGTCAGTCTCCCCTCATCTTAACCATCTGTATTAAAAATATCTATATTCATTTTTATTAAAGCAAATTCTATCAGTCGAGATAACAGTGAACGTCTGTCTACTCTAGTTAGGAATAATAGACTAGGCGAAGGTATACTCTGTTACTATCAGTCTCCCTTAATTCTATCTGCAGAGGCACCAATGAGTTGACAACAAAACTTCAACATTATTTGAATCAAATTTCTGTCTTCTGAATTATTTTCACTCTCCCAGTTGAGCTTCAGTTGTATGATAAATAGAATGGTTCGAGTACTAGATTTATGCCAAGACTTTTGACATTCATTAAACTCTTAAAGCATGTTTGATATGTATTCCTGGCAGCTAGCAGAATGCAGCCTAGTGTCTGATCCAAAATGGTTTTAAAATAAGAGCAATTTATTTTCAGAAGGATAAATACGACTGCTGTTTTTAACTTGTTGGAAACTCATGACAGTCATCAAACATTCTCATATTGATTTTTTTGTTTGAGGTTTCTTTTTTTAAAATAAATTGATTGATTGATTGATTTTTGGCTGCATTGCGTCTTCATTGCTGCACACAGGCTTTCTCTAGTTGCGGAGAGTGAGGGCCTGCTCTTGGTTGCGGAGCGCGGGCTTCTCATTGTGGTGGCTTCTCTTGATACAGAGCATGGCCTCTAGGCGCGCAGGCTTCAATAGTTGTGGTGCACAGGCTTACTTGCTCTGCAGCATGTGGGATCTTCCCGGACCAGTGATCGAACCCGTGTCCCCTGCTAGAAGCTACTCTAATTAAGCCACAAAAGAATTCAGAATACACCTTCTGTTTAGAGTTAAGTTTGTTAAATCCCTGCTTACCCTACATAAAAGGAGAGAAAATAGGGATTCAGAGACTTATGTTCAATTTCTGAGAATCTGCCTCTTTAGACTATGTAGTAAAGTGGAAATAATGTTCTCAAAACAGTCAAGTTATGAACATAAAGATAATGATATGACAGTGTTAATATAATTTACGTCTCCTCCAGCAGTGCTCTTGATTTATGATTCTTTGTAAAGTCATCAACAGGTATGGTGAACTGGAAAATGCATTATTGTTTTTACATGTACAAAGTAAAAATGGGACCTAGAATAAATGTCTTTAAAAAAAGTCTTGATTGTAAAAATAAAGTATAATAAAACCACACTCTTCATAGTGTGGCATTTTTCCTACTCTTACATTTTTGTGTACCATGAAGGATTTATTGCTGTTCCATTTGAGATTATAACTTACAGTGATGAAGCAGTCTTAGGAAGGAAAACAATTTATAAGTTCAACCAAAGGGGGTCTGGAGCTTTGTTCAATTTCTGTATTCTAATTAGATAATGAGCTTCATTTTGATTGTGAGAAGCTTTCCTTATAAGTGCAGTGTTTGGAGAAATCAAAGGTTAAATTCTCCCATTATATACTCATCTGTAACTATTGCTAATTACAATGGAAGTTTCCACATAAATAGCTTGAAGTAGAAAGTAGATCTAGCAAATAAGATCTGGGACAATTCAGTAAATGTTACGTTTTTTTTTTTTTCTAACTCATTACTTTGGTAATTAATTTATCTAACAATATTTTGTTACAAAATGTCTCTTTACTGAATGTCAACTGATTATTACAAAATAGGGGTAGCCTTACAGCTTTGCTCTTGAATCATTATCAGATATTTAGAAATACAGTTGACCCTTGAACAACATGATCCTTGAACTGCACTGGTCCACTTATACTGAGAATTTTGCAATAGTAAATTCTATCATACTGCACAGTCCAGTCGTGATTGGTTGAATCTGTGGATGTGGAACCTTGAATACAGAGGGACAACTGTAAGGTTATACTTAGATTTTTGACTGCTCAGGGGTCAGCGCCCCTAACCCCTGAACTGTTCAGGGGTCAACGGTAATATCTTTACCCGAAGGGAATGAAAGAGTGAAAAAGACTATGTTAAATGTATTTAATGGTTTCAAAATTGTGGTAAAAATTCTTTCTTGTGATATTCTCACTAAAAGCAATTTCACACTCATTGGGTTCGATTCAGGATATGACAAGTATCTTTCTGTATAAAGCATTTAGCTGTAGAAGGGATTAAAATTAATTACATCAGAGCCTTGGGTCACGTCATTGACCTAAATGATACTTAGAGATTGACTAGGATTTGTTGTGAACTATAACTAAAGGTATAAAATCAGAGAACTGTTGTTGCTTCTGTCGTATGTGCAATTATCATTTTTCTCTATAGAGTAATCTTTTAATTGGAACTGTGGCATGTATCATCCTTTGATCATTCCATTCTCCATATTTTCCAAGCTGCTAGTTTTACTTGAGGTAAATTGAGGATTATAGGGCCAAAAGATGAAGAAAAAAAGAACCATATGTGGAGATCAGCATAGATACTTGTATTTGACACCATAATTTTGAAAGTTCTAATCAATTATCATTTATTATTATGCTTTTATTAAGAAAAATAAAATAATGGTGTTAATATTACTTTGCTTTACAAACAGAACTATTAAGATAGAGATACTTTAATTCTGTACCTAATATGGGAATTAGTTCCTCTCTCATAACTATATTTTAAAACAAATTTTCTTTATAACTCTTGAAATTAAAATAATTATATATGTTTTCACACTTTCAAGATTTCATAGACATTTGAAAATTATTCAAATTGACATTTTGAAACTTTTACTTTTTATTATGAAATATCATGCACAATGACAAATGTGCATAGAGCATATATGTATAGCTAAACAGATACTTATACAGTGAGCATCCATGTAACCATTTCCCTGGAAAATAAATAGAAATTTGGTAACAAACAGATGTTCCCACAATCCTATTCTAAGCATGGTTACATTTGTCCTGACTCTCGAGATAACTATTTTACTGTACTGCTTTGTTTTCACCTTATACACAAATCTATAAAGTTTAATTTTGCTATTTAAAAAAATATAAACGGGAGTAAGTTTGAATGTATATATATATGTCTTTTGCTTACATAGTTCAGCATTATGTTTTAGAAATTCATGTTGTTGCAGAAAAGAATGTAGCTGTAGCTTGTTTATTTTATTCTAATATAATTGTCAGTGCTTTACTATACAGCTCTGTATTTATTATACTGTTCCTATTCTACTCTTTTCCAGTTCTTGGATAGTACCAATACTGCTACTATAAAAATTCTTATATGTGTACATTGTATACATATGTGCATGCTTCTCATGAAAAAATACATACAGAGAGAGATTCTGGTATGTAGAACATTTGATAAACTGAGATACAGCACTTCTGTATGCCTGTGACACACATGCTTGACCGAACTCTAAAAATGAAGAAATATCAGACGAACACAAATTAAGGAGCAATCTACATCACCAGCCCATAGTCTACAAAAAAATAAATATTGTGAAAAACAAGGGCTGAAGAACTGCTTTAGATTAATTAGGTCCAAAAATAAAAATGCTCAATTTTCTTTAGCTCCAAATAACATTATTTGGATAATTGACAAAATCCTGGTTACATAAAAAAATTGCCTCACCCACCTTTGTGAAAGAAAAACATACTGAAATGCTTAGTGGTAAGGAACTTCCATGCCTATAACTTAGTTTAAAATTGTTTGGGGGAATGAAAGGAGAGATAGAAGGATAAATCAAATATGATCATATGTTATCCTGTGAGGAATATGGATGAAGGATATATGGGAATTATTTGTTCAGATCTTGTCCAACTGCCGGAAAATAATGTCACATTGAGATATGAAAATTAGAAAAGTGTGCAGAACAAAAGATAAAATAAACATGTTGTAAATATATGTGGTTATTAACTATAAAATTTGTAACATAAAAATCAAGAATAATTTAAAAGGTGAAAAGTGAGAATGGTATATGTAGAGTTAATATGTTCTAAGGTTCTGACATTAGTAGGAAAATGTGAAAATGAACACTGTATTAAACTCTTAATGATGCCTATTTTGAAATATAGTATAAATTTGATTCTAAGCATGCCTTTGTAGGCATCTTACAGATTTTGGTATGTTTTCAAATTTTCTGTGATCTTAAGGCATGTGTTTACAAGCATAATATTGCTGGATTTTTATTTTTTTTTCCAGTTGATGGCCCTAGTTTTTATATAGAGTATCAAACTCATTGACCTTTCATGTAATTAAAATACATTTGACTTAATAGCTGTCATCTCTCTCTTTATTCAACCTTTTAATATTCCCTTATCCTCTATTTCCTTTTTTTAAATAATTACATTTTATTCCATCCTTCTGTCAAATAGTCACTCTATCCACACTTAAGAACAGTAAGTTCTTGGAAAACTACTAAAGAATATGTATCATTACTTTGCTAAAGAACACTGCATATAAATCCTAATGCTTAAGACAAGCAGATTAAGTAAAAGACATTCATATTCAAAAGTAATAAATAAAATTGTCATTATTTTCATAAAATATGATTTTGTATGGAAAATATGCAAATATAAACAACAGCAATTAATACTTGGATTTAACAAGGTTGTTGATACAAGATTAATATAGAAATATTAATTGTATTTCTCTATATATAACAACAAATTGAAAAGTTTAAAAACAGTTTACATTAATACTAAGATATATCAAATATCTATGAATATATCTAACAAGAGCTTTGCCAAATTTCTGTTCAATAACAAAAAAATTGTTCTTGAGATAATTTATAGAAGAATCAAATAAATGGAGGAATATAATATGTCCATGTATTGGAAGACTTGATATTTATAAAAAAATGTTCACTCTCCTCAAGTTATTTCTAGATTCATTGCAAACCCAGTTGAATAACAGAAAGACTTTTTTTTTTTTTTTTTTTTTTTGCAGTACACGGGACTCTCACTGTTGTGGCCTCTCCCGTTGTGGAGCACAGGCTCCGGACACGCAGGCTCAGCGGCCATGGCTCACGGTCCCAGCCACTCCACGGCATGTGGGATCTTCCCGGACCGGGGCACGAACCCGTGTACCCTGAATCAGCAAGTGGACTCTCAACCACTGTGCCACCAGGGAAGCCCCCAGAAAGACTTTTTAATGTGAAAATTGACGAGCTGATTCTAAAATTTCATGGAAATGCAATGGACCAACAATCAGCAAGGGAATCGAAATGAAAGAGTAAAGTTGGAGATCATACACTGCCAGATAAACCAATAACTCTTATAACGCCACGGTAATTAAGATAGTGTAGTAGCAGCTCAAGGAAAGAGAAGTAGGTCGACAGAACACAATGGAGAATCCAGAAGGAGCTGCAATCAAATGCAGTCATCTGATATATGTCAAGGTTGACCATGATGTGCAGCAGAGAAATAAAAGTCTATTTAATAAATGGAACCAGTTAAATGAGTACAAATTTGGAGTAGAAGATAATCAAAACTTCTGTACCTCACGACACACTATTAAGAGAGTAGAAATTTGGAATGTAAAGAGAAATAATGTATTTCTATTGTATTATATATCCAATGAAGAAATATGTAGAAAATATAAGAACTTTCACAAATTCATTGGTAAAAATAAGGAAAAAGAACAAAAAAAGAAAATATGGGAAAAGTCTTGAAAAGACATTATAAAAAGGAACAGATGCAAACAGCCAATAAACATAGAAAAATTGCTCAATGTCGTTAGTCACCCGGGAAATTCACATTAACTTCACAGTTAGACACTAGTACACACCCGACCAAATGACTGAACTGAAGAAGAAAATACCAATTTTGGGAAAGATTGTGGAGCAACCGGATTCATATGCTGTGGGATAATTACTTTATAGAGCTATTTGATATTTACCAAAGCAATGAAAATGAACATCATAAATGAATCTGCCAAACATTATGTTCAGCAAAAGAAGCCAGGCATAAAATATTATGTTCTGTATAAATCTTACACATAAATCATAAAACAAGCAAAACTTGCCTATGGTCTTAAGAGTCAGGATGAAGTTTTCCATTGAGTGGGCAGGTTTCCAGGGAACAGGCATGGAGTGAGGAACGTGGGAGACAATGTTTCTGGGATGCCCATGATGTTCCGCTTGCTGTTTCCATGGGCATATTCACTTTGTAAAAATTAATCAGGCTGTATTATTATGATTCACGCTTGTATCTATTAATAAAGATTTCATTTAATATTTTCATTTGTGTGCATTTCTGGTACAGTCCATGTATTATTTTGTTTTGATCCCTTGTATGTAGTATATTTGCTATCCGGTGTGTACAGTCATAAAATGTATATATTTTGAAAATATTTTTGTAGTTATGAAGATAAACATGAGTACACAGAACGTAATGATAAGCCAAAACAGGATTGGTAAACTTTTTACCACACAAAGTCAAACAGTAAACTGTAAACTGTTAGGCCACTTCCTTCACTCTATAAGTAAGTAAATAAGTAATTAAATATTAGAATTAAAGGTGATTTTATATATCTGCGTATCTCTATCTACATGTGTATCTACGTTTTTCTACATCACTCTTTCTATTGTCTTTCTTTCTTTCCTTCTTTCTCTTTCTTTCTTTGTTTCTTTCTTTATTTTCTTTCCCTTTCATCTATTTATTTGTCTATCATCTATCTCTTTCTCTTTAATTCCAGTATTTCTTTAAATATTAAACGTGAAAAAATCATTAAAACATTTTATTTATGAGAATGAGGTTTAAGTCATTAAGACATTTTATTTATTAGAAAATAGATTTTAGACCTCTGAATTACATACCTAAATGAAGTGATTTCAATATCAAGTACAGAGTATACCGGTTCAGGGTGGATGTTCAATAAATATTTGTTACATGTTGAAAGAAAAAAGACATCAAAAATTTTAATCTCTATATAGCTGCTATGTATAAAAGAAGTAGTGTTTTAAAAAATCCAAGAGGAAGTTCACAGAAGGAACTATATAGTTACAAATCTAAAAAGAAAAAGCAAATACCTTTTTTGTTAAATTCTGAGATATTAATATAGAAATAAGGCAACTTGAAAATATAATACATGTATTGTGTCTAAATAAAAAAGTAAATGGAAAATAATGTGTTGGAGCCACATATGAAACAATGTGAACAGGCTAACATAAAATACGTTTTGAATAAAATGTGATATAATCACTTACCTTAACTCTTGGAATTCATTTTCCCCCAAAATAGACTGCAACTATCAGAGACATTTTATATAGTATTTTAATCTTCTAAAAGTTATTTTGAAACGTTGCTTTTGCCTTTACTCTGGAAGTGATATATAAGGTGGTAGATAACTTTTGTCATATCATTTCATTTATTATTAATGGATAGAATTATCTAGTCCTTGACAATATATTACAATTTGATCCCTCTGATGTTCGAAACATAGGAGTCTTTTTTTTCTGAGACATTTAAAAGTTTAATAGAGAATGCTAATTACAAAAACATTGTACCAATTTGCACTCTTATTTCTCCACATTCTTGCCCACACTGTATATCACCAATCTTTCTTATTTTGGGGAATTACTTTAGCAAAAGATGGTATGTCATTGTTTTTTATTTGTTTTGGTTTGGATTTTTTGCACGTTAAATATTTTATTTTTATTTTTTTATTGAAGTAGAGTTTGATTGATTGATTGATTGACTTTTGGCTGCGTTGGGTCTTTGTTGCTGGGTGCGGGCTTTCTCTAGTTGCGGCAAGCAGGGGCTACTCTTCATTGCTGTGCACAGGCATCTCGTGGTAGCTTCTCTTGTTGCAGAGCACAGGACTCTAGGCACGTGGGCTCAGTAGTTGTGGTGCATGGGCTTAGTTGCTGCATGGCATGTGGGATCTTCCCGGACCAGGGCTCGAACCCGTTTCCCCTGCATTGGCAAGTGGATTATTAACCACTGTGCCACCAGGAAAGTCCCAGTATAGTTGATTTACAATGTTGTGTTAGTTTTAGTTGATTTACAATGTTGTGTTAGTTTCAGGGGTACAGCAAAGTGATTCATGTGTGTGTGTGTGTGTGTGTATATATATATATATATATATATATATATATATATATACACATATATATATATTTATATATTATTTTTCAGACTTTTTCTCTTATAGGTTATTACAAAATATTGAGTATACTTCTCTGCGCTATACAGTAGGTCCTTGTTGGTTATCTATTTTATATGTAATAGTGTGTATATGTTAACCCCAAACTCCTAATTTATCCTTCCTCCCCTTTCCCCTTTGGTAACCATAAGTTGATTTTCTATGTCTGTGGGTCTATTTCTGTTTTGTATATAAAAGTTCATTTGTATCATCTTTTTTTTTAGATTCCATATATAAACGATATCATATGATACTTGTCTTTCTCTGCCTGACTTACTTCTTTTAGTATGATAATCTCTAGGTCCACCCATGTTGCTGCAAATAACATTATTTCATTCTTTTTTACAGCTGAGTAACATTCCATTGTATTGGCATATATGTACCACCTCTTCCTTATCCATTCATCTGTCAGTGGACTTTTAGGTGGTTTCCATGTCTTGGCTATTGTGGATAGTGCTACAATGAACATTGAGGTGCATGTGTCTTTTTGAATTATGGTTTTTTCAGGATATATGCCCAGGAGTGGGATAGCAGGATCATATGGTAGCTCTATTTTTAATTTTTTGAGGAACTGCCGTACTGTTCTCCATAATAGCTGCACCAATTTACATTCCCACCAACAGTGTAGGTGGGTTCCCTTTTCTCCACACCCTCTCCAGCATTTATTTTTTGTAGACTTTTTGATGATGGCCATTCTGATTGGTGTAAGGTGATACCTCGTTGTAGTTTTGATTTGCATTTCTCTAATAATTAACAACGTTGAGCATCTTTTCATGTGCCTTTTGGCCATCTGTATGTTTACTTTGGAGAAATGTCTATTTAGGTCTTCTGCCTATTTTTTGATTGGGTTGTTTGATTTTTTGATATTGAGCTATATGAGTTGTTTGTATACTTTGGAGATTAATCCCTTGTTGCTCACATCATTTGCAAATATTTTCTCCCATTCTCTAGGAAGCTTTATTATTAGACAACCTATGCTAGAGCTGCTCATGAAGTTGATGACCTCAAAGTTCATCTTGAGATATGGAATTGATCACCGGACTGATTTTCTCATTAGTTAAGCATCACTGAAACTGCACCTAATCATGATAATACATCACATCCATCTATTCTTTTTTTTTTTTTTATAATTTTGAAGTTTAAAGTACAATAGGTCCTCGTATCCACAAGTTCCCCATCAAGTAATTCAACCAACTGACAATTAAGTTAATTGAATCAACAGATGGACTTGGTTGAATCAGAAGCTGCAGAACCTGGAGATACTGAGAGCTGACTATGCTATGCCATTGTATATAAGGGACTTGAGCATCTGGAGAGTTTGATATCTGCAGGTATCGGGGGAACCAAACTCCCATGGATATGCAGACAAACAGTTGAACGTGAGATGTCTGTGTATATATGCCAATGATTTCTTCTTTTAATTTGATTTAATCTCCTTTGTTTTTGGCATGGACTAACTAGATTGTTGAAATTTATTAAGGTGTTAATTTAAGTTATATGAATCTTTAGCATTAATAAAAATGAATACATTTCATTTTCCTGCATTTTCACACTATGGACTACATTCAAGTCATCTGAAATGTTAATTTAGAATGTACATAACATATTTTATACAATGGCCGACTGGAGAGAAAATTTGAACCAAATGTGATATACATCTGGTATTTCTACAACTACTGAACTATATTAAATTTAAAATTCCTGAACTACATTTAAAAATTAAGTTTTTTTCCTACAATTCATAATCTCTTTTAAAATATGTTGTGTGAAAAATTTGCTGATATTCCTATTTTGCTTCTTAGGAACTTACAAAATCGTCATTAACATTTGTTTACACTCTAGGATGACAGGATCTCCTTAGATTATAATTATAATACTTCTCTTTACTTCAAGTTTTAAATGTTTCATATTGACATTCATACCACATATTAATACATAAAATTGCCTCTTTTAACCTACATAATGTATTATATTCTATAATTAATACACTTATATGATCTTTGTGGAAACTTCATTTTTGTTACTTGGAACCTTATTGTGATATTAAAAAGATAAGAAAATAGAGAAGACATGTCTCTTCCATGATATCTTGTGTTTGAGTTCATATTTACAGCTTTATTAATGTGACAGGTATAATGAAATTGCAAGAAAGTCAAGCACAAACTTGAAATATATAAAAGTTACGGAGCACTCTATCATAATGTTCAACTCCTTTATGTGTTATTATAATTCTGAGTGTTCTCTCCTGTGACAAGCATTATAATGAGAAGGAAAAATGTACAAAATAAATTTATTCTGAAGACAAAGATAATAATGAGGTGAGAGGAGAGAATACACTTAACATTTCTGTCATTTTGTAAGCTGTACAGTTTCTATACTTCAGGACTTGATAAAATAAATTCTAATTTTATTTTTATTGTGATATGATTCAACAACAGAGGATATGGTAGGAGGAAGAATTTTCTAATAGAGTATATCTCAGTTATAATTCTTATTTTTTCTACAGAATTAAGGAAAATTTTTGCAATGTAAATGTGATAGATAGTCACATATGTCCAGTGTCCAAGATAGGGCATTTTACTTTATTTTTGGCTAATGATTTTATCTGAACTCTAAAAATGTTTACATACATGGAAATGTTTTGTTCCTTGATGACAGATTTTGTATACCTTTCTTTCATGTTCTCATGGAAGCAAAGTTCTCCTAAAATATATATGCATATGACTAAGAATAATAATAGCTAACAATTTTAATGCCCTAGACATTGATTTAATTGCTTATTTAATTTCCAAACCAGTTTATATGATAGGTGCTAATATAATTCCTACTTAGTTTTAGAAAGATACTTTAACCAGGCCACTTAGCTGTTATATGACAGAGCTAGGATTCAAAACCAGAATTTAGAGTTCTGGAGCCCATATGCTTAACCACTCTACTATACTGTTCCTAGTCAACATGACTCATATTCATGTTTTCACAGACTATCATATGTTGAGATCTGTGATTACCATGCTGGAATATTTCAAAATTCCCTACTTTTATTTTACTCATTAGTATTAAGATGAAATATGATAACCCTGGAATGAAATATCAGTTACCACATTTTCATAAAAGAAATGATGTCATAAGTGTTTATATCATCCTCAAATGCCTCTCACTTGCCTTAGTAATATTCATAAGTTAGAATTTATGGATATTTCTTTACCTTTCTAGCCTGTTAACAAAATTCAATCTAAACCATTTTAGATTACATAACAGACATATTGTTAACAATCTTTTTTTCCACTGACATGAGTTTATCATTTACATGATTATTCATAAGAGTTGTCACAGCTAATATGTAAGCAAGGTGTAGTTGGAAAAAATTAAAGAGATTGAGAGTTATAAAGCTCATTTTATGTCAATTTCTTATACACTACTATATTTAAAATAGATAACCAACAAGGGGCTACTGTATAGCACAGGGAACTCTGCTCAATATTCTGTAATAACTTAAATGGAAAAATAATTTGAAAAAGAACAGATACATGTATATGTATAACTAAATCACTTTGCAGTACACCTAAAACTAAAACAACATTGTTAATCAACTATGCTACAATATAAAATAAAAATTAAAAAAAAAACAAAAGTAAAGCAACCACCTCAAAAAGAATAAAAGCTCATTTTAAAAATGTTATAGGGCTTCCCTGGTGGCGCAGTGGTTGAGAGTCCACCTGATGATGCGGGGGGACACGGGTTCGTACTCCGGTCCGGGAGGATCCCACATGCCATGGAGCGGCTGGGCCCATGGGCTGTGGTCACTGAGCCTGCACGTCCGGAGCCTGTGCTCCGCAACAGGAGAGGCCACAACAGTGAGAGGCCGGCGTACCGCAAAGAAAAAAAAAAAGAAAGAAATTTATATATCATTTTTTATCATTATTTTTTTGGAGTATAGTTGATTTACAATGTTGTGTCAGTTTCAGGTGTACAGCAAACTGAATCAGTTATACATATACATATATCCACTCTTTTTTAGATCTTTTCCCATACAGGTCATTACAGAGTGTTTATTAGAGTTTCCTGTGCTATCCAGTAGGTTCTTTTTTTTATTTTTATTTTTTTATTTTTATTAGTTTCTGCTTTATAACAAAGTGAATCAGTCATATATATACATCTGTTCCCACATCCCTTCCCTCATGCATCTCCCTCCCTCCCACCCTCCCCATCCCACCCCTCCAGGCGGTCACAAAGCACCGAGCTGATCTCCCTGTGCTCTGCGGCTGCTTCCCACTAGCTATCTACCTTACGTTTGGTAGTGTATATATGTCCATGCCTCTCTTTCGCTTTGTCACAGCTTACCCTTCCCCCTCCCCATATCCTCAAGTCCATTCTCAAGTAGGTCTGTGTCTTTATTGCCGTTTTACCCCTAGGTTCTTCATGACATTTTTTTTTTAATTCCATATATATGTGTTAGCATACGGTATTTGTCTTTCTCTTTCTGACTTACTTCACTCTGTATGACAGACTTAGGTCTATCCACCTCATTACAAATAGCTCAGTTTCGTTTCTTTTTATGGCTGAGTAATATTCCATTGTATATCTTATTAATTATCTAATAAGATAATACATATTAGTGTGTATATGTCAATCCCAGTCTCCCAAGTTATCCTTCTCCACCCTTTCCCTTTGGTAACCATAAGTTTGCTTTCTACATCTGTGACTCTAAAAACAACGTATTAACTTGTTGGGGGATTTATCAGAATAAGCTGGTAAAGGCATTCTCTAACCATAGATATAATATCACTCTCTTTTTGTAAAGATAGATGTTTTCTCCAGATAATTGTTACTAGTATCTGAACCAAATAGTCTTTATAACTAGGTACATGTATTATATGTATATATAATATATAAAATACAAGTGAAGTGTAGATTATGAGAAGCCACATGTTCTCCATAGCTTTGTCTCAGAGGAGAGTGCCATGGAATTTGGTTAAAAAAGTGAAAATATTGTAAGTAAACAATTGCTATGAATAATACATGGTGCTTTGTAAGAATAGCCAATCTTCAGAATCTACACTTTATATTTTTCTGTTGTTATTATCTCTAGAGACTAATATCTGAATTACTACTTAATTAAAACTGTATTTTATTTGTCCAACACTTACAATGACAGATATATTTATATATATATATATACACACACACACACACACACGTGTATATAAACACTGTATATTTTCTAAAATAAAAGGGTATTTGTTTATTGCCATCATGCAAATGGCCAAATAGATATCACTCTTCTGAGCTCTTCAGAAATGTGCATTGCTATTAGAAGTCTTACATTCTAATGTTCATTCCAGAATCACCTCTATAAATGTAAAAGAAAAACACATTGGTAATATTTTAAAACTTGTCTCTCAGGAGAATGAGAAAGGACATATGTGGGTTACAATTTATCTTTTTGAGTGATTTTTTTTTAAAAGGAAATAGACTTCACACTATTTGGTCTGCATGCACAGCAGCATACGGTACTTTTTTATCAGAAAGGCCAAAAATTAAAAATTGAAAAAAGGACAGGAAAGAGAATTGAAAATCTAAAGAGCAAACTTTAAGAATAATTTCAAGCAGGGCTTTGCCCACAAAACTTCTCATGTATTTTCATGATCAAGCTTGAGATCATGACCCAAAAATGATATTTATATTGAAAGGGTCTTAAGCATTTTGGAGAGATATTTTTCATTAGGATATTGTTACTTATTATTTGCAGCCAAGAATGTAATTTTGGATACATTCATTAAATCTCAAAAATTCCCTATAGGATCTAAGCCGAGAGATTTGGATTTGATATACTTAACGTTAGAGAGTGTATTTAAATGTGACTTTGGTTAAAGTTTACATCTATCTCCCTTAAACTATTTATGCTTCTTCTAACTAGGAAAGATTTAACTCTAAGCAACTTAGAATTTGTTTTAAAAATTCAAAAGGATGTCACTGGTTTCACTGTCTAATGGCAGCAGAGCTTGAAATAATTTAAGCATGAATATAGCATTGTGATTACGAGCACAGGTTATTAAGACAACTACACGAACTGCAATAATAATTTATGTAAGGTGTCATGCCTCAGTTTCTTTATTTCTAGTATGTTGATAATAATACCAACTTAGTATATTTGTTGTGACTATGTGAATTAGTCATGCAAAGCACTCAGGGCAGAATCCAATACACAAAACTTTAGTTATTGAGATTCTGTCTGAGGTTTTGGATTCCCTGTACTATTGCAAATTCATTGGAATTATCCTCTCACCAACTGAGTTGACCCATGCAAACTTTTGCATATTCTACATACTACAATTTTTCCTCTCTAGGCCTGAAAGGAGTCAAACAAAATAATGCAACACCTAGGACAAAAATTTGAAGTCCAAATCTTTGTAATTTTACAAGGAAAATAAGAAATTTTTTAAAATAAATATCTTCTTTTTCATATTAAAGTATTGTAGAAATCACCTTTTGTTCAAATAATTCTTTGTTGTATTTTTATAATAATTACTGACCAATATTACGTGGGTATTTCTAGAAAGTGCAGAATCAATAACCTTTATTTCCAGAATATACCTGTCATTTCCCTTTTTACCTTTGTAGGCAGGAAATCTGTAATCCTCTGACCACATATCACCAGGTACTCCAATCTTTCACTTTTGCTAAAACTGTGGTGTTGATCGTATTCCTTGAACTTGCCTCACTTATATGCATCCTTTAGTATGGTGCATCAGTGATGAAAACAATAATGAAAATTCTGAAAATTAATTTTCCATAACATAAAGCATGCGTTTGAAATGGCTTCAACAAAGTCATCTAAAGTTGTGATTATTAAGAATTAAGATAATGCTTATTGATATTAAATTCAAACTTAGAATATACACTTATTCCCTGTATTAAATTATTCTTAGGATTTTTAGTTCAAATTATCATAATTGTTCATATGGTAGAACTTTGTATTGTTATTCTTCAATTTTTATATTCTTGCAAAATTTGAAAAAAATACTAAGCAAAACTCTTTAGAAAATTCATTATTCAAGTTAACTATTACTTTTTTATATACACATATGACTAAAATTTTTCATCAAGACATTAAACAAGCAAGTGACAGGCAAATGTGTCTTCTATGAAATGCCTTTTAAGTTTTATAGACTTGAAAATATGGAATTGTATAACTAATTTCTATTTTTCAAATTTATCTTTAGGTTTTAAGACAAGTTAACTCTCTAGAGAGATTAGAAAGAAAAAATAACATTTGCAAAAAGTGAATATCAGGAGCTGAATAAAAGGATTGAGAATAAATCAGGTTGCATATAAGTTAGAAAATATTATTTTTCTGAAATACATGATCTTAAGTCATGATTAAATCCTCAGGATTTTATTTTCATTTCATGGGGGAGATAACTCTTAAAAAATAAAGAAAACTTCCTCTAGGCACTCCATTAGCTATCTAACTAAATATCTTAACTTTGTCATTGACAGAGAATATTCTGTCAGGATTCTTATCCTGCCAATAGGCATGAACTTTACTAGTATTGCCCCTTTTAAAAAAACAACAACAACTGTATATTATAACCCAGCTTGTGATAATTGTCCGTTATTATGCAATATTGGTAGTTTCTATAATTTCATCAGTAAAGTATTTTTAATAAAAATACTAAATATATTATGGGAAATAAAAGCACTGAGTGACTAGTAAGCACAAATGATTCATTCATTCATTCATTCATTCACTCATTCATGTATTTAACAACGTGCATTATGGTATCCTAATGAACTTTTGTAATTTACTAAGTGCCCAGGTATACCAGGACAAAAAAATCATGTCCTAAATAGCTTATAATCAAATAAATCAGGGTTCTACAAATAATTACAACAAATTAGTTAAGAGCTAAAATATGTATATTCTAGGTGTCCTGAAAGAGCTCGAACAAATATGAGCACCAACTAAATGCCAGAATATACAAATGCAAGTTTATTCATTTGCTTAGTATTTCCTTCTTTGTCTCTTCCTCTCTCTCTTTAGGTATATGTAGACATATAGGTATAGAGAAATAGATTTATGAAATATGGAAGTTTAAAAATATGTTCTTTTACATTTTTTTTTTGCATGTTTGTCTAATGTGATGTTGTTGCCTGTATCCTTCATCTGGTTAGATCTCATTTACTTAAATTGAAAAGACAGTTTCTGCTCTTGGTGAGTTAACAGACTTGCAGGGATACACATATATACAGACTTACAATAACTGTGTTGCTGGTAAAGCTCTTAGAAACATATACTAAGTTAGATTTTGTATCAACCTGTTTAGAAAAGGAGAGTAAGCAGGATTGGCAGAAGACTAAGTAGAAATGTCAATATGTTTAGTCTGAAGAGTCTGGGAGATATTTATGTTTACCTTAACATAAAACTCAACACAAAGATATTTATAATCAATATTTAACACTGGAAATGAAGTGGGAGTCTAGGGAAAAGGGCATTCATGGCTCGGTGATACTAGTTACAACAAGCTAACAGAGCAACTAGAAGTTTAAGAAATAGGGATGGTCTTCCCTGGTGGCGCAGTGGTTGAGAGGCTGCCTGCCGATGCAGGGGACGCGGGTTCGTACCCCAGTCCAGGAAGATCCCACATGCCGCGGAGCAGCTGGGCCCGTGAGCCATGGCCAGTGAGCCTGCACATCCGGAGTCTGTGTCCCGCAACGGGAGAGGCCACAGCAGCGAGAGGCCCGTGTACCGCAAAAATATATAAATAAATAAATAAATAAAAGAAATAGGGAAAGAGACAACCCAGAGGAAGGAGCCCTAGTAGGATCAGAGGCAACACTGGGGTTTGCAAAGGTTGTGTTCGGTCAGGAGCAATCAGGTTTGAGCCACACACAGATCCACAAAGAGTTCACCTAAGCACAACCTTGACCAAACACTGGCTGAACAATATGATATTCTGACATAGAGGCAACTCCTAGGAAGAGTGACTTAAAAATAAAATCAGGGCTTCCCTGGTGGCGCAGTGGTTGAGAGTCCGCCTGCCGATTCAGGGGACACGGGTTCGTGCCCCCGTCCGGGAGGATCCCACATGCCGCAGAGCGGCTGGGCCCGTGAGCCATGGCTGCTGAGCATGTGCGTCCGGAGCCTGTGCTCTGCAATGGGAGAGGCCACAACAGTGAGAGGCCCGCGTACCACAAAAATAAATAAATAAAATAAAATAAAATAAAATAAAATCACACAGATCCCTGTAGTCTGGAAGCCTGTGTGTATGACCAAGACTGAGCCCTTTCAAAGGTAATCAGAGGGGGAAAATCCAGTCTATTAGTCCTTAGATGAAAATGGAGAAAATAAAAAAAAGCAAACTTGAACTGTGAGAGCAGCCTCCAAGCTATTACACATTCAATGGTAATGGGTGAAAATCTAACTGATTAAAGGGTCTTAAGCACAACAGTCTTTGACCAATAAATGGCGTATATTGTTCCAGAGCTAAAATATAAAAACATGAAAAATATCTGAGGAAGTGCATCAGAGACTTCACACTGTGGGGGAAATAGATTACAGAGAGTTATTTCAGTGAAGTCACTAAACAAAGAAATGACCAGAAAAACAGCATCATCAAAATCAAACCCTGGAAAGGAAGGAGCCTAGGGGATCATGATCCAGAGTTGTTAAATGTATTTTCTAAAAGGTTCATTTTTCAAATAAAAATTGTGAGACATACAAAGAGACAGGAAAGTGTGATCCACAAATAGGGGAAAATGAAGGCTTATTAACACTGCTTAATGAAGAGGGCCAGATGTTAGACTTCGCAGACAAAATCTTCAAAGCCATAATAAATGGAAGGCTGCCCCATGTTTATGAATTAGGGTAATGAATGTTGTTAATATGACAAGAATCCCCGGATTAGCCTACAGATTCAATTCCGTCACTATCAAAATCCCAACTGGCTTTTTGTGTTTTTGTTGTTTCCAGAAATGGACAAGCTGATCCTAAAATTCATATAGAAATACAATGGGCCAGAATAGTCAAAAGAATCAATTAAAACCAGTATTTGTGAGAATTTGACTTACAGAGTTGTATATGCTTTAGAGGAAAAAATTCTTATCTGTGAAGAGGAATCATTTGCCTTGTTGTGGGCAGGAAAAATTTCTATCGCTTTAAGTTTACTGTAATGTTAACCATACAGGATTGTAAAATAGCCTAGTCACTAGTAAATCTGTCTGAAGTGCACACTTCTATGGAATCATATTCCCTTGAGGGTCTGTCAGAAAATGCACAGCACTCTTCTCTTTTCAGAAGATTTTTTTTTTCCATTTCCATATGTTTTTATCCAGGTATAACAAGTGATTTAAATGGGTAAGGCTTTGATGGAATGAATTTGTATATTATTAAGAAAGGCCTAAGGTAAAGAAAGAAAGCTGCCAAAAGAAAATGGAGCTTGCCAACCCTTAATTAGCTTCAGGCCAATTAAGAAACTAGGTTGTTTGTCACTGTCAATTAAGAATATATTGACCCTTTGTATTACCAGATTCCCCATTTGTGGATTCAACCAACTGTGATCAAAATATTTGGAAAGGGGCTTCCCTGGTGGTGCAGTGGTTGAGAGTCCACCTGCCGATGCAGGGGACACGGGTTCGTGTCCCGGTCTGGGAAGATCCCACATGCCGTGGAGCAGCTAGGCCCGTGAGCCATGGCCGCTGAGCCTGCGTGTCCAGAGCCTGTGCTCCGCAACGGGAGAGGCCACAACAGTGAGAGGCCCGTGTACCACAAAAAAAAAAAAAAAAAAAAAATTTGGAAAAAGAATTCAGAAAGTTTCAAAAACCAAAACTTGAATTTGCTATGTGTCAGCAAGTATTTACATAAACATATACATTTCATTAGGTATTATAAGTAATCTAGAGGCGATTTAAAGTATATGGGAGGATGTGCATAGGTTATATGCAAATACTGAACCATTTTGTACAAAGGACTTGAGAATTCACAGATCTTGGTACATTGCAGGGATGGGGGTGGTCCTGGAACCAGTCCCCCGTGGGTCCTGAGGGAGCACTCTACTACCCCTCCCTAACCCCCTACTAATTTGTCTAAATACATGTGGTTCAGTAGAGATGTGAAAGTGCCTGTTCTGGTCATTTCAATAGTAAATAGGTATACTGAGAGCTCACATTGGTGAGAATATTGAAGACGTAATTTGCCCTGAGAAGCAGACCCCTGCAAAGACAAAGGGACTTAGAACACTAGAGGCACTTCTCTCTGGCATGAAACTGGGCATTGCCCACCTTGCTTAGGAATCCCAAGGGGCAAAAGCCAGACCAAATGATTTGAATTTGGTGCAAAGAGGGATGGACACAGAGAGTGAGTCCCCGGTGTTAGGCTTAGGCCTTAATTCCTGTATAAATACTTTAAGTGCAAAAAAGGATAACTAATGTAAAGATAAATGTAAATGGACTATCACTACAGCTGGTAATTAGGTACAGCAAAAATCATGAAGGTGAAATGTGATGCCTGAAACTAGGAAAATGTCCTATTAGAGTAAGTTGCCTTGTGAAAGGGCAAATGGTAGACCCACTTGAATAACTACACAAGCATGGGACAAAAAAATCCTGTAAATGATTATAAATTAACTCCAGGGGAGAGGATATCTAATAACCTTATTATTCTTTTATTAATCTGACAATATTTGTAAAAAAAATATCCATTCCTCTAGGATTTAGCAACTTTGAAAAGGTAGATATGAATCTATATCTAGAATTATTTCTCAGTATTCTTAAATAATAATTAGTTTATCTAAAGTCAATGACCCATGCTCCTAAAGAAATGCATTATTTAATATTCATATTGCAGATTTAATATTTAAATGATTAAAATATATAGTATATATGTTTATATATGTTATAATATATAGATATACATTTATTGTTTATAAACATACCTTTTATTATATAAGAATGAAATATTTTGCAAGCAGAATGAATAATTTAATTCTGGTGATTTTAATATGGTTGACAGTTTTGGAAAGTAGGTTATTGCTTTTGAAGTGGCCAAAATTATTTTCTGAAATGTAGTTTGAAAGCACCTAAAAAACAAGGAACAAATAACATGCAGATGCCATAAACAGAGGCTTGCAAACTGGTGGCAAGTAGGCTGAATTCAGCTCCTAAAACAGGTTTGGTTCATAAAGGTCAGGATTCTACTGATTTTTAGTTTTAATTATTTGATTATGCACACATTCCCCAATATTCTAGTTTGAGTCACTCCTTATTTTCTTAATTCTAATAAGTTTCACTCATTTACATTTACTTCTTGGACCCTATATTCATTTGTATTTGATACTCCTTCCTGAGCACCTTATTTTCTGGAAGGAAATAACTACTAGTAGATTTGCAGAATAAGAGTGTCAACCCACCCCAGAGGCTACTGATATTTTCAAGTTAGGAGGCTGGTATTGATATTTCCTTTTCCTCTCCTCCAGGTCACACAATAATAAGGGCAATAGTAACATCCAGTCCATGCATATTCGCTACCAGTCCTCTGTGGTAGGTTTCATGATTAGCACCAACTTATAAATAAGGAAACTGAGACACTAATTAATTTTTCAAGTTATTAAGTGATGGAGCCAGGATCCTAACATGGGTAACTGGGCACCAAGACCTTTGCTCTTCAGTACTTCTCTATTTGACAGCAGTTAATACACTGATAAAGCACTCAATGACTCAAAGGCAATCTTAGTAATAATTGCACAGCTATAAGCACTTACTATGGACTGGGAACTGTACTAATCACTCTGCAAAAATTATGTCACTTAACCATCATCCAAACTTATGAAGTATGTATTTTTATTATCTCTGTTTTACTGACAAGAAAACTAAGGCACAGAGAAGTTATTGGCCAGTTCAAGGTCATATAGGAGTTAAGGGCCATAGCCAAAATTTTAATTCATTCAGTCTAGCTCCAGAGCTTGTGTTCTGAGGGTTATCTTTATGTTTATTTTAAGACGTTGCAAATAATCTGTGAAGCAGGAATATGTCATCACAGAAATATATCCTACAAGTTATTTATTATTTTAATCTCTACAGATACTTATGTGCAAAAATAGATTTTCTTAGCCAAACAATGCTTTATCTACTGCTGGAGTGTGTAGCCTCTGATTTAAAGGACTCTCCATACTGTTCCACATTCCAACTTTAGAGGCATTTTTTTTTTTATTCAGGCAGAAACTCACTTAAAAACACATATACTTTATTTCAGAGGTTTATCACTCATATAAAGAGTAGGTATCTGGTAGGGTAAGGCAGCAACACAGGTCTTTCTTGATATGCACAACAGTAAAGTTTCAGATACCAAAGTCTCTGGGTCCTGGAGAAAATAAGTAGTATCACCAACAACTATCAAGTATACTATTTGTGGGTCTATTTTATTAATGACAGAAGAACAGGAAGGTGAACTACCTTAGGCTTACATTATCTGTCTGGTTCATTTGGCATTTTGTTTTTTAAATATTTTATTTATAAAATAAAGTAAGCAAGATCAGGGAAACTAATCCCAGTTTGTTTGAAGCTTTCCCTGTCTGAAATTTCATTGTCCCAGGAGCTCCCTCAGTCCTGAGCAAAACCAGGATGGTTGTTCACTATGACCTGGCATATTTTGAAGGCAGGTAAAAACCTTAGTGGAGTTTACTGCCTTCCTTCACAATCTCATGTTTTGTCCAAAGGACAAAGTTTGTAACTATAGGAAGTATGGGCAAATGCCCACCAAGACTCAGGTAAATATGTAGTAATATGACTAGATGCACTGGAAATTGAAATAGAAATGTTCCTCTCCAAATCAGCTTGGTTTATTATCAAATAGTCTGCATATGGTCTAATCAAGTGTTTTAACATTTTAATAAGGTCAGCATAATTTGTTCACTAAGATGATGAAATAAATAACTGCCTAATCCATTTTTAAATTGTTGCTGCCTTTATTTTCATGTAATGTCTTATCATAAAGAGATAGAAGGAAACTAAAACCCTTGAAAGTCTCAATGAGCACTCAATGAAAGCATATATCATGCTACATATCCTAGGAAATGCAAGGTTAACTCTTCTTACCATAGCATACACTTATCATAACATTAACATTCTAGCCCCTTGTCAAGTAGTTTGCTCCTTTGAAGTCTAAAATTAAATTCATTGTTAGTTCACTTTAATGACCTTAGTCATGCCCCTAGTAAATAAGCACTTCTTTATGGGACTATTGCATAGATATCTATTTAACATACAGCTAACCTAAAAAGGCAGTGTTCAGTGACTCATATCTGGGTGATTATTTTGTTGCTAATAACCTGCATCTCTGAGGAATAAACCTGTACTTTGAACCATGATGATTCTTAAATCAAAAGTAGCAAAACCTGTGGGGAAGACAACATTTATAGTTGAAAATATTGATTTATGTATGCCAGAACTTGGTTTCAGGTGTTATTACATTTCACCTGTATGAAATAAGAAAATGAGTTTTCATCAGTAGAACCTATTATTTGGAGTGAATTGGACTTGAGGAATTAAAAGAAGATAGTCGATACACCTTACACCTATATTGTGAAATTCAATCTTAAGTTACCTTCTTAAAAAGAAACTATAAGAGGTAATTTTCTTCAAATAATGATACCAGGCTCCACGAATAGCATGTTTTCAAATGTAATACTGAAAGCTATGCACTATTAATCATTATTTTTATACCATATTTTACTTAATGAATTTCAGTTATTCCATATAAGTATTGCTGTCATTCAACAGACCTGGTTCTTTATTAGTTATTTGTTTTTTGGACCAGGCATGAACTAAACACCTAGCTGCTAGGGACCAGGACATTTTTCTGAGGAATCACAGGTTATGCACTGACAGCTCAAGGAATGCCGTTCACACAACTGAACTTGACCTTGTTCTAGGTATGATATAGGCAAAGAAACCATCTTACCAGGGAGAAACCATCTTACCAGGGATAATTTAAATGTTTCAGGATCAAAGTCAACTATCAACTCTATTTAAGTTTATAAGTTACAATTGAATATTACTTTAAGTAAGTAAAATAGAAAACTTGTTATTCCAAGTCTCCTATAGTCTTATAGTTTGGTAATATTTAACACAGTGTATATGTATTTTGTAACTGAAACAGGATGATGTGTAAGTCAGTAACCATATGTTTCACTTAGGGGGGTGGTCAATGAATTTATTTTAAAATGTTTTCATCTTCAGATGGATATTTTAGCAAAAGATGCACATAAATATTACCCTGAAAACAGAAATGGATATCAATAGAAAGAAGTATATCACTTACATTAATTCAACCTTCTGTATTAATTACTCATCCAGTTCTGTCTAGTTTATGGTCAAGTAGGAATTAAAGTGTTTTTGTTGTTGTTGTTGTTGTTTTTAAGTTTTATGGCTTGAAGAGGAATATATTTTGTTTGGGGTAACCTGTAATATATTTAATCAGTGAGGGTAAAAAAGAATAATTTAAATTTATTTTTGAGCCCTTCTGAGGAACCAAAGTTTTTACATATTTTATTTAATTTTCAGAGAACCCAATAAACCAGATATCATACTTTTTCCCTCTTATGTACAAGTGAGCATGCTCTAAAAGGAAAACTAACATGCTAGAGATCACATATTTTAAAGAAGACAAATGGTTCAAAACATGGCCGTTCAGACTCAGATCCTTTCTTTATTTACGCTGTTAGATCAGCAACCAGATACAGTCTTTGCATTGTCATTATTTCGAAGGGTTAATACAGATGTATGTGTTTGAATATGTGTCTTATTGCAAAAATTTAGAACTATGTCTTAGAATGAAGGAATAGAGTGGGATATATATTAATTCCAATCATTTTTCAATGCAGAGATTTTGTACCTGTCAATAGAGTTCGTTCTCACCAGATTTCTGAGATGTAAAACAGACCTCAGTCATCCAAAAGTCTTGGAGATTTCTTAAGGCTGAACTGGGAAACACTGAAGTTCCCCCTTCTCGGCTGCAAAACTGCCCTGTGCTCTCCATGCCAAGGTGATATTATAGAAAAGATGTGGAAATGTTTAGTAGGCAAAGGCTGTTTTTGTGTATTTTTCCCAGCAAACATTAGGAATTTCTATTTATTGATACAGATTTAGATTACTGTGCTTATAATATATGAACAAACACCATACAAATAAATGTAACATATATCCAAGAGTCATAGAAAAAATATCCATTACCTCATAGAGTATAAACTGTTGTTTCTGGAATCCAAGAGGAGAGAGAATTCAACCATTCCTTTATCATACTCAGAAAAGTCAAATTTTTGGAGGAATTTCTATCACAGACATTCCAGTGGGCTACAAAGCATGCAATTTTAAAGTCCCACCTAGCCCAGGCTGCTCTTGCCTTAACATTTTGGGTTGTTGTTAAAAATACCTACAAAAAATATCAAAGAGACTGACACTGCATAAGCTTCCTTTCTTTTCTCTGACTGAGGAAAATAAAGTTGAAATATATGAACGTTATACTTTAAAAAAAATGAATGTGACTTCATACAAGCTACCAAAAGCCTCTCAGTATCAGTGTACTCATATGTAAAATAAGCATTGATATATTTTTCAAGAGTTCATTGTGAGACTGTAATGAGATAATTTATTACAGCACTAAGCCTAGGGGTTGGCACAGGGTATTTCTCTCTTCTAATATAATTTCCTACCAACTAATTTATGCCTGCATTTCATTAAAATATACTGGCTATTTTAGGTTTTCAATTCAGATATTAAATATTTCAATGGTTCATAGTTGTAATTGATATTTTATATCTATTTTACATTATAATGTTCAAAATACATGTGATTTATACTTTTAACAAACTTACTAAACAATTAAAAATGATCAGTTTATGTAATAAAGGAAGGTTGTTAGCAAAATTTTTATTTCACTTCTGTACAACATAAAGGAGTAAAGATGTTGACAAATTAAAAACAAACTGAAGTATAATTAATAAAAAAAATCTTATACTCTTTGGGAAAAAATGGAGTGCGGTAGAACACTCATATATTTATGCTGTACCTTACTTGTAAGTTATCAAGTATTGATTATTTTCATTTGTTATTGATTCAAGCCTGTGGTCTACCTGATATATCTGTAACTAATAAGCCATTTGAGAAGGTTCTTATTCTGCTGTCAAAATGAATCCTGCTCGTAATATCTTAGACAATGAAAGGTGATCAATTCCCACACATAAAGCACACATCAATTTCTCTGTTTGTAGTCATATCTGTATTCACTGTAAAAGTTTTTACAATCATAACTTCATTGAGTGTCTTCAGTAAACCTTTAACAATTTTCAGTATTTATCTTTTTATCATTTCTCATTGTTTTAACTTTGGATTTATTTATTATTCTTATTATGTATGGAATGAATTTTTACAAATCCCTGAGGATATAATTTTCATATCATTAATTGCTATTTGCACTTTATGTATGCTTGCATTATACTTTCTTTCATTCTCTCATCTATTCTTATCAAATAACATATTGATAGAAATGACCTCCATGGAGAAAATTGAAATATAATGGATACTTGGTGCTATTGTCTATTCATTAAAATCTATGTGTACCAATAACAGTTGTTCTATTTATCGATGAAATAGTTCATTAAAAAAAATGAAAAACAAGAGGAACTTATGCATGAGAGCATAGTTTACTGGGATATCTCAGTATGCAGGACAAAGAAAGTTTAAACACAGAAAAGTCCTCAAAGTATGCATTATTAAAGTCATCAAGTATAACTGCACGCTTATTTTTAATGCATAGAATAGGTGGTATCCCAGATGAATTACATGGTGAAATAGTCTTGTCATATTAACTATGTATTTGTATTATACATTAAGATTTTAAAAAGTAAATCTCATCTCTCTCTCTCTCCTCTCTCCTCTCCCTCTCTCTCTCTTTCTGTCTCCCCACACGTCCCCACACACACATACATACTAGTCAGTATTTTATAAGTGCACAGTAGCTTCACAAGTTTCCATTGGTTTCTACTTCATCAGCTATTTGAGGCTCTGTTATTAGATACTTGGACAAATAAGTTTATTAGATATTCTGGATGACTTGAGTCCTTTATCATTATGAAGTGTCCCACTTTATTCCTAGTAATATGTCTTGTTCTGGTCTAGTTTTTCTAATATTTTTTTCTAAATTAATTTTTATTGTCATATAGTTGATTTACAATGTTGTGTTAAATTTCTACTGTAAAGTGATTCAGCTATATGTATATACACATCCCCTCTTTTTTGGATTTCCTTCCCATTTAGGTCACTGCCGAGCACTGAGTAGAGTTCCCTGTGCTATGCAGTAGGTTCTCATTAGCTATCTATTTTTATACATAGCATCAATAGTGTATATATGTTAATCCCAATCTCTCAATTCATCCCACCCCACCTTTTCCCCCTTGGTATCCATATGCTTGTTCTCTACGTCTGTGTCTCTATTTCTGCTTTGCTAATAAGATCATCTATACCATTTTTCTAGATTCCACATATGTGAGTTAATATACAATATTTGTTTTTATCTTTCTGACTTACTTTGCTCTGTATGACAGTCTCTAGGTTCATCCATATCTCTACAAATGACCCAATTTTGTTCCTTTTTATGGCTGAGTAATATTCCATTGTATATATGTACCACAACTTCTTTATACATTCCTCTGTTGATGGGCATTTAGGGTGCTTCCATGTCCTGGCTATTGTAAATGGTGCTGCAATGGACATTGGGTACATGTGTCTTTTTGAATTATGGTTTTCTCTGGGTATATGCCTAGTAATGGGATTCCTGGGTCACATGGTAGTTGTATTTTTAGTTTTCTAAGGAACCTCCATACTGTTCTCCTTAGTGGCTTGGCTGTATCAATTTACATTTCCAGCAACAATGCATGAGGGTACCCTTTTCTCCACACCCTCTCCAGCATTTATTGTTTGTAGATTTTTTGGTGATGGCCATTCTGACCGGTGTGAGGTGATACCTCATTGTAATTTTCATTTGCATTTCTCTAAAATTAGTGATGTTGAGCATCTTTTCATGTGCCTCTTGGCCATCTGTATCTCTTTGTTGGAGAAATGTCTACTGAGGTCTTCTGACCATTTTTTTTGACTGAGTTGTTTGCTTTTTTGGTACTGAGATACATGAGCTGTTTCTGTATTTTGGAGATTAATCCTTTGTCAGTTGCTCATTTGCAAATATTTTCTCCCATTCTGAGGATTGTCTTTTCGTCTTGTTTATGACTTCCTTTGCTGTGCAAAAGCTTTTAAGTTTAATTAGGTCCCATTTGTTTATTTTTGTTTTTATTTTCATTACTCCAGGAGGTGGATAAGAAAAGATCTTGCTGCAATTTGTATCAAAGGGTGTTCTGCCTGTGTTTTCCTCTGAGTTTTACAGTGTCTGGCCTTATGTTTAGGTCTTTAATACATTTTGAGTTTATATTTGTGTATCTAATATTAATATATCTACCCCATCATTCTTGGTTGGTATTTGCCTGGTATATTTTTTCCCATCTTTTAGTTTTACTGTATTTATATCTGTACATTTTAAGATCACTTTCTTGGAACATCACATAGTTTGGTCTTTTTTTTTTTTGCTCTGACAATGTTTGTTTTTTAATTACATAGTGTGTTTAGATCTGCACTCTTCAATGTGGTAGCCACTAGCAGCATGTGGCTGGTGAACTTTGAAATGTTGATGAATTGATATCTCATATGTGTGTTGTAAGTATAAAATACACTCCAGAGTTCAAAGACATAGAATGAAATGTAGATTGTCTCATTAATGATATATTGACTACATGTTGGAATAATAATATTTTAAAATATTTCTTTAAATATAATATACTAAATTAAATTAACCTTTTATTTCCTAGTGTGGACCACAGAAATATTTAAATTATGTTAGTGGCTCTAATTATATTTATATTGAATAGTTTTGGTTTATGCCACTTACATTTAGGTAAATGGTTTTAAATCTGTCATCTTGTTTGTGTTTTATACTTTTGTTCACACCTTTTTTCTTCCCAATTCCATCTTTTTCTTCCTTCTGTTAGATTGTTTTTATGATTCTACTCTATGTCTACTGTTGACTTATTAGCTAGAACTCTTCTCAGTTGTTACTCATGGGTTTGTAAAATATATCTTTGACTTAGAATTTACCTTAAAATAATATTATACATTATGGATGGTTAAAGATGCTTATAACAGTGTACATACTTCCATTTTCCTCCTCTCATCTTTTATGCTATTTTGGCTTCATTATACTTAAACATCTACTCTAAAATCCACAATAAGGTGTAAATTATAATTAAAAGATATTAAAAATCAGGAACACTGTGTCTTATATAGACCCACATATATGCAGTTTAATTCATTCTTCATTTAATTGTGTATATACTAATTTCTATTTGGTACTCTTTTTCTTTTTCTTAGAGAACTTTGTAAATGTTCTGGTAGTACAGGTCAATTGAGGAAGAATTCTCCCACATTTCATTTTTCTAAAACATCTTTGATTTACCTTTGTTTTGAAAGATATTTTTACTAGGCATAAAATTCTGAATATGTAATTATCTTTCCCCCCTATACATAATATTTGTTTTTGTTTTCTGACTGCTTTAATAGATTCTCTTTATTGTTTTCAGCCTTTGATGTGCTTGATGTGGTTTATTTTATGTTTATTCTACTTAAAGTTATTTAGGAGACTTTCTTGTATCTGGGATTTTAGTGTTTCCATTATATTTAGAAAATTTATAGTTATTACTTCTTTAAATATTTTCCCCCTCTTCACCTTCATTCTGGAATTCCAATTAAAATACATGTATGTATCCCACAGGTCACTGTAGGTCTATTCATTTTTTTGTTTGTTTTCTGTCTTGCTTTTTTATATTGGATAGTGCCTACTGTTGTGTCTTTAGACTCAATGACATTTTCTTCTGAAATATCAATTTTTCTGTTATCATCCTGTTTATTTTTTAAATAAAATATTTTAGTTTTCATATGTAGAATCCACTCACACCTTTTTTTAATCTTTCATTTTTCTCTTCATTATGTTCAAGTTTTCTTTGCCATCCTTGAGCATAGTAATAATATTAACAATAGATGTTATAAGGTTTTCTGCCTATTTCATCTTCTCTATAATTGCTATTAGTTTATTTTTTATGTTTATATTTTATATTTTCCTCTTCATTACTCACCAATTATTTTTGTTTGGATGCTGTTCATCATGGATTTTGTGTTTTGAGTGCTATATTCAAGGAGTATAGGACTTTGTCCTTGCACACACAGAAATTAGTGAAGATTAGTTTTACCTTTTAGAGATTTGCATTTAAGCATTTTCATGTGTGTCCAGAATACTTTTTAATCTAGGCCTAATCTAGCTGCAGTCTAGGGCATGATCCTTTGGAGTTCTCTAACCAATGCCTTGTCTTTATGGGATTTCCTGATTCTGGCTGGAGGGAAATGAAACTCTTCCCAGCCCTATGAACTCTGAAAAAGGTTTAACCTACTATTCACTGGTGGTTCTTTTCTTGATATCAGGAATTTCAAGCCCTAGTTTTATGCACAGGATAGTACTCTGTCTAATACAATGTGACACAGAGAAACAAAGTGAGCAAATGTTGTTGGAAAAATGGTGCCAATAGTCTTGCTCTGTGTAGGATTGCCACAAACTTTCAATTTGAAAAATGCAATATCAGTGAAGCACAATAAAATGAGTGATGCCTACATAAGATTCCTGAAGACCAAGACTGGGTCTGTCTCCTTTATTATTGCATGCCCAGTGGCTTCTATATTACCTGGACAATAACATGCACTCAACAATTATTAGTAACATAAATTAATAAATGAACAAATAGGAAGGTTCTTAAACAGTGTAATTCATATCTCAGCTAGAGCCACTCTGCTGTTTAAGATATATTTAAGGTTAACTTAATTTCCATTCATACATTACTGAAAGTCATATGCCTTCCCAGATATTTATGAAAATTCCTGAGGGATAATATTATGAGTCTCATGTAGAAGGGACCTCTTACTTCTGCTTAATTAATTTAATTTAAGGCTGTTCTCATTATTCACATGGATCATTACTTTTAGATTCTATATTGGCCAGATGGAGAACAACACTATTTTTTTTTAATGGGAAGAGTCATAAAATAGAATAAATGTTTAATAGCACAGACATATACTTACTTGTTGAAATAAATAATATTCATAAAAACATAACTCTGAGATGGCTTAGTGGATACATAGATGACATCTACAATTTGCCTACTACATATGAAATTGAACATTAGTCACACCTGTTCTTAAAATTTTGCTCAGTGTTTTGGTCAAATCACACTTTTCCCTCCCATCACGTTGTTGTGACATGTTGCTCTTTCTCACTCTCTCAATCTTCACTTGTCTTTTCTGTCTTCTTCTAGTGCATCTTAGCAAGAAAGTGACCAGCTAAACAACCAATCAACCAACTGAAAGCCCCCAAATCCTCTCATATTCTTAATTAGGGGAAATTGACTGGTTCTAGCCCTTTGCTCTCAATTACAATCTAGGATTCAGCCCTCTTTCCAGGTGCCAAGGAAATCTTAAAAATTACTGCTTGTCAGGTTAACAGATTTCAATTAATTTCCTATACAAAGCTATTCTTATATGTTTCTCCTATTTGAGTAGTAGGGATTGACTTAGTCTTCTAATTTAATATAGAATTGGTTACTGGCCACACAGTGCCTTTAATAAATAGATTATAGAGCATTTAAGGTAGTCATTATGAGAAAAGGCTGAAAGAATTTAAGATCAGATAATTTCAAAAAGTTGTAAGATTTATAAAAATCAAAAAGAAAAGAAAGAAAGAAGGAAGGAAGGGGGAGAGAGGAAGGAAGGAAGGAAGGAAAGAAGGAAGGAAGGAAGGAAGGAAGGAAAAAGAAAAAAGGAAAAAGGAAGGAAGGGTCATCCCCACTTCATAATTCCCCATGATATTGAGGAGGCTTATATTATACTGAATTGTAGTTCAACTTCTCCATCTAGCTACTTCTGCATCCTTCACTCCCTCACAGGGATTGTTCTCTAGACCATTCCTAATATCCCACTTATGTACAAATCCCATGTCTGACAACATCACATAAATAGTGAATAATTTACATGTTTGAGGGCTGTAAATTTGGAAGGAGCCCAATAAATAACACCCATTTTGTCTCTCTGAATTCTAAAACATTAAGAAACAGACAGAGGACTCAAGCAGATAGAGATCGAAATACTATTTTTCTTTTTAACTGACAAAGGCAAGGTTATAACTTAAACGTGGGGCAGTAAAGGGCTTCTTCATGCAGCACTCAGAAGTAAGTAGTCTCACCGTGTTGGAAGTTGGTGGGATAACTGCAGACATATTATTACAGAATCAATTTTTTACCAGAATTAAAATTTTTGGCACTAAAGAACATAGAAGACTGTATCTTTTTTGAAAGGAAATAATCCCAAAGAAGAAAATGAAGAACTAAACCATGCAGAGGTAGTTCCATTTCCTACACCTATCCAGTTTTATCGTTCGTTCCTCTTCCCCTTAGAAACACTGGTAGCTTTTACATTTTTTTTGTCTTTATTTTGTTGTTGTTGTTTTTAGTTTTATGTGACAGAAAGCTTGAGTTGAGATGTAAAGCTAAAGAATGCAATTGTATTGACACTAATTTTTCAGGTTAGGCAGGATCTGTAAATATGACTGTTGACTCCCACACATAAAAAATCTTTAAAAACCTTTTATTAACTTACTTATTTGAGCGTAGGACATTTCCATGCGCATCCAAGGGTTGTTCTTAACATTCTACCTCAATACACATAGCTTTATAGCTTTGTTTTCTGTAAAAAAATTGGCTAAAGCTCATTGCAACACAAGAGGATACTCTGACCTCAACCTACATCTTAGTTTCTCCCCACAATTGGACATAATAATGAAGTTTCAGTACCTTTTTTCCCTTGCCTCAGCTTCTTTTATTATTTTATTATTGCCTCAGCTTCTGCACTGTAAAAACAAACAAGCAACATTAACAATACGAATTCATTCATTCTACCTTTGCTTTATCTTTGCAAATTTTACTTCTTTTGGATTTGACTCATGCTTGAGATTTCAACCATTATTTAATAGAAAGAATATGTCAGTTCATCCTAACCATTATTTTTCTTGAAGGCAATTAGTATTTATTTTCAGCACTACTATTTTTTTTTTTTTTTTTTGCGGTACGCAGGCCTCTCACTGTTGTGGCCTCTCCCATTGAGGAACACAGGCTCCAGACGTGCAGGCTCAGCGTCCATTGCTCACAGGCCCAGCTGCTCCACAGCATGTGGGATCTTCCCGGACCGGGACACGAATCCATGTCCCCTGCATCGGCAGGTGGTCTCTCAACCACTGCGCCACAAGGGAAGCCCCAGCACTACTATTTTATTCACAAGTTAGACTATAGTATTTGATCTCATTGCCTCCTCTGTTTGTCAATGAAGTTTGAGCACTAAGTGCCTAATTAATACTTATTAAATAACTGAATGATGGTTGAATGTGTGATATTTCTTATGACCTTGATCTCAGAGTGTTTGCTGTTGTTTAGGGACATTATCTCTGTAATAAGGAGGGAGTAAAGTATACAAATGTTAGATTAGAAGGAATCTAAGGATAACCACTAATATTTGTGCCTATGAAAAGGCAGGCAAATAAGCAAATATATTTCTTTGAGAAATTACTAAAAATTAACCATTTAATTCCTTTAATATAACTCAGAAAAGTACTTTCAAATATATGGCATTTTTAAATAGTATAATATTGTAGTTGGGATGGACCAAAGGACACTATAGTATGGTAGAAATAACGAGCTTTGAAATCAGTTGGTTCATCTAGGACTTAAGTCTCAACTCTTCTCAACTGTGTAACATTGACTGTTACTTAAACTCTTTGATTCTCATATTATTTATTTTCAAAATGGTAAGCACACTAAAAGAAAATATACAGTTAGCAAGTAAGCATATGAAAAGCTGCACCACATCTAATCTCATCAGTGAAATGCAAATTACAACAGTGATAAGATACCACTACACACCTAACTGAATGGCCATAACCAAAGGCTGGTGAATATGTGGAGCAACAGGAACTCTCATTCATTCCTGATGGGAATGCAAAATGGTACAACCACTTTGGAAGACATTTTGGCTACTTCTTACAAAAGTAAACATACCCTATTGTAGGATTCAGCATTCATGCTCCTTGGTATTTACCCAAATGAATTGAAAATTTCTGTCCAAAAAAAGAAACTTTCACGTGGGTGTTTATAGTATATTTCTTCATAATTGACAAAACTTGGAAGCAATCAAGATGTCCTTTAGTAGGTGAATGGAATAATAAACTGTGGTACATCCAAATAGTGGAATATTATTCAGCACTAAAAAGAAATTATCTATCAACCCATGAAAAGACATGGAGGAAACTTAAATTCATATTACTAAGTGAACAAAGTCAATTTTTTAAGGTTACATACTGTGATTCCGACTCTATGACATTCTGGAAAATGCAAAATTGTGCAGACAGTAAAAAGGTCACTGATTTCCAAGGGTTCGGGGTAAGGAGGGATGAATAGGCAAAGCACAGAGGATTTTTAAGACAGTGAAATTGTCCTGTTTAATACTATATTGGTGGGTATATGTCTTTATACATTTGCCCAGACCCATAGAATGTACAACACAGAGAGTGAGGTGGGCAGGGAGTATATACAAAATCTCAGTACCTTCTCGATTTTGCTTTGAACATAAAACGACTCTAAAAAAATAAAGACATTAAAAAATACTTTAAAATGTTATTATAAGAATTATATGTAATCATCTGAGTGAAATAACTGGCACAAATAATTGTTCAATTCAGGCTCAACTAAATAGCATTATATCTTAAATTAATATTCTGTGAATGATGAGAAATATGTTCATTACAATCCTTTTTCATTCTCATTTCCATCGCAGAAGTTTTACTGAAAATGCTTGAAAGCTTTTCTAACTACCTAAATTCTGTTATATAACATAATATTCTTTGAATGGTCAATGTTTTAGCTATTATTTTCAAAGTAAAATCAATTGTTATCATGAATAGTATGAAAGGTATGAGAAATGTGTATATTTTCTAGAATGAAACAGATATGTTGAAGACCTCAGCTCAAACTATATTATGAAGAGGTCTTTGACCTCAAAGCAAAATATCAATCTGAGACTCTGGCTTCCTCTTTCAAAAATAATTGGAAGTTAAATTTGCAATTATGAATTAGTTAATCATTCTGTGTCTGTTGTGAACTCATTCTCAAACTTCAAAAGCTTTGTTAATATCTCTACACTTTGACATGAGTGGGTTTGCTGAAGCTCAAACTGACTTAATCCTGGATTTTCTTCTTCTCAGTGTTGTTTAAAGATAGCGTAAGTCTTTTGTTTCCTTCAAATAAATACTGATGAATAAAAATTTGACACCTTAGCATTTAAATGATCATGACTTATATTATTGTGAGAGGATATAAATACATATGTATACATAATATATACGATATATAATATACATAGACATACAAAATTAATTTTTCCAAATTTTAAACTAATACCAGAACAATTCCTTTTTATGTTTACCATTGTTACTTTATTGTGTCTTCTATCATAGTATAACATCTTTGATAGAATGGGTTTTATTTCCGGGTTATGTATTTCCCCCTTAATCTTGATGATTAAATTGCTTACAAAAAGTGGCCTCAGTTCATCAGTCCTCTATATCCATGACCTATGCAATATCACTTTGCAGCTGCAGCTATTAAGGGGGTGGAGTCTATTTCCTAACCCTTAAATTTAGGCTGGCTTTGTGTCTTTGGAAAATAGAATGGAAGAGAATGGTTTGTGTGCCAATTTTCAGCATATGTCCAAAAGGTATTTTATGTTCCACTTACTTTCAGAATACTGCTGCTAAATTTAAACAAGCCAGTACTAGCCTGTTGGATTGTGAGCAATATTGTTACCTTTGTCTATGTCAGCTAATACCAGCCAAAGAGACAGACAACCACTACACATATGAATGAAACCATCCTGGAGTAGACATACCCAGCTGATCTCTCAAATGCATAAGTGATCCCAACCCAGATGAGCTGAGCCTGTATATGTTGTTCAGTAGAACCTCTCACTTGACCCACAGACTGATGAGCAATGACAAGTACTTATCTTTTTAACCCACTAAGTTTGTCTGTTTATCACAATGCAAGAAATAACTAGTATAGTTTAGCTATTTTCAGATCAAAATAGACCTTTTAAATAACTTTTGATTAAATAGGTCTTGATACTTGGAATGACTGACTGGTACCTTATTTGCTACTCATTTTTCAAGTTTGCTATGGGAAATTATTTATTCATTCATCAAAATAAGTATTACATTAATTTTATTAAATTCCAATGAATATTATTTTAGAAATGTATTTGACTCAGGTTCCCGAGAGGATCTATGGTAAACCAAGTTTGTTGGAAACTAAAGATAATAGTCTTTTTCCAATATGTTCAAAGATTTGAGTTCCCTTCTGTGAAGAATGGGGTAAAGTGATCCATAGAGGCAGCAGGTTCTGCTATAATGAGTGATCTAGGGACAGATACTACAGCATGTATCTTAGTATTTCTTAATTATATTTCAGTCATTCATGATTCTCCTATCCATGGATCATCTTTATGAAAAAAAACCCCAGCATAATCAAGATTTTCATACTATTATTATGACTGAAGTAAAATAACCAGTCCTGTGCTGGAGACTACTAGATAATGAGGTAAAGAGCTTTTTAAAAATACTCGTTAGTGCCCAGCAGCAGATGCATGAGGGCCAGCCCTGGCAGGGGCTTTTTCTAGTGCCTGGCAGCAATGCAAAGACACATGCACCCTAATGTTCATTGCAACACTATTTACAATAGCCAGGACATGGAAGCAACCTAACTGTCCATCAACAGAGGAGTGGATAAAGAAGATGTGGTACATATATACAGTGGAATATTACTCAGCCATAAAACAGAATGAAACTGGGTAATTTGTAGAGATGTGGATAGACCTAGAGACTGTCATACAGAGTGAAGTAAGTCAGAAAGAGAAAAACAAATATTATATATTAACACATACATGTGGAATCTAAAAAAAAATTGATATAGATGGTTTTATTTGAAAAGCAGAAATAGAGACACAGGGGTAGGAAACAAACATATGGATACCAAGGGGGAGGAGGTGGTGAGATGAATTGGGAGATGAGGATTGACATATATACCTATATATATATGGGTATATATGGGTATATGGGATGATATATATAGTGATAATATACACTATTGATACTGTGTATAAAATAGGTAACTAATGAGAACCTACTGTATAGCACAGGGAACTCTACTCAGTGCTTTGTGGTGACCTAAGTGGGAAGGAAATCCGAAAAGGAGGGGATATATGTATACGTATAGCTGATTCACTTTGCTGTACAGTAGAAACTAACACAACGTTATAAAGCAACTATACATCAATAAAAATTTTTAAAAGAAGAAAAAGAAAAATACTCATTAGACATGATAGTTTAGTGGTAAAAATGAACCAAGCAATAATTACTGTACATTGTAGTACGTACATAAAATATTGTTACATACAAATAGGGTGCTCCAGGAACACCAGCTCAGGTGATGCACCAGCTCAGAATTTTCCTCAGGAACTGAACAGGAATCTTTTTCGAGGTGGCTAAATGAATAGAGGTTTGAAGGGAAAGTGGGAGTTGCATGAAATGGTATGAAGGATGAGGTGGAGACGATATTCCAGGCAGCATTGCTGTAACACGCTAGGACCTACATGAGACACCACAGGGCCACCCACTTTAGGAAATCACTCAGCAACCAGATGGGGCTTGCTCGGGCAATTTTGGGAGTGTTGTTTAAAAACACAACATAATCAAATAATGTAGAAAACCGCTTGTACTTTCTAATAAAGAATTTGTGTGCTATATGTGTTAAATATAGTTCTAGGACTTCCCTGGTGGCACAGTGGTTGGGAATCTGCCTGCCAATGCATGGGACGTGGGATCAAGTCCTGGTCCGGAAAGCTCCCACATGCCACAGAGCAGCTAAGCCCTTGCACCACAACTACTGAGCCTGTGCTCTAGAAACCGTGAGCCACAACTACTGAGCCCGCATGCCACAGCTGCTGAAGTCCACATGCCTAGAGCCCATGCTCTGCAACAAGATAAGCCACCACAATGAGAAGCCCGCACACTGCAACAAAGAGTAGCCCCCGCTCGCCGCAACTAGAGATACAGTCCGCATGCAGTGGCAGAGACCCAACGCAGCCAAAAATAAATAAATTTATTTTTTTAAAAAAGAAAAAAATATATATGCTTCTAAAAGTATAGTTATTTTATTACTACCTGCACAAATAAATAATTAAGGAAAATCCACAATATCTTGACACCGTGTATCCCTAGAATTTTTTATTTTGTGGCTTTCAATTTTGAAATAATTTCTGAATTTGAAGTTCACATAATTTATTCTATTACTGCTTATAATATCCCAGGTCTTGCTTATTTCTAAATATTCCTAGAGCTAGAACAATCCTTCACCTATTTCACATAAGAAGGCATGAATATATTCCCAGGAGAGCCAGTCTAATGCTTCTACTCATTTCAGTACAGTTGCCTTTAGGCTATGATAAATAATTTTTATTTCTGGAATTTGACACCTGTGATAGTTATATTAGGCTTCTTCAGTTTTCACAAGGAATTATTGTGTTGAATTTTGACAACAATTGAAATGGGAGAATTCCATTCTTAATTACAGAGACAGATAGTGTTCTATTGTCTAAATTTATAATTTTAGAATTACAGAAATAAAAACTCTCCAGGCTACACTGCATAACTGAGTCCCTGACATAGTCAGGAGGTTAGAATATCAGAAAGCTACCTACAGCTTCAGCAGGATCGAGCTAAGAACATCAGGCCTAAAAATGATCCCTGCCATCAAGATATTCCTTTCTCCCTGTGTCTTTTCCATGTGTAGCAATATGAAGTAATTTTGAACAGAACTGAAAAAAGACAAATAACATCTGTAATCCTAGCTGTAAGAAACAAGGGAAGATGTTGTTTCTAAGCTTTTCACCAATGAGCCAATCCTTGATCTCTCTATAGTCAAATCCTTTATTTATTCAGTTTCCATATACATTCCTTTTTCCCATATTTAAGCTTCTTGATAACAACAGCAGCAAAAATAAAGTATAATACAGTGCAGTGACAGCATCTATAAATACAAACAGGCCTGCAGAAGTCAAATAAGTCAGTGTATCACCTTGCCTAGTGAATCTTGAACACAAGCTCATTTTTCTATATAACATGAAACGCTTTTTTGAGATACTATTGTGTGGAAAATCATGATAGTGTGTTAGGTATTTAGAAGATTCAAGTTGTTATCACCAGAAGGACTGTGTTGTTGAGAAAGACAAGTAAGGATAAACAGCGAGGGAAAATGACTATGCCCTCCTTGATAGAAGGGGACCAGTACACTTCTAGCACTAGATGACTGTCTGATCTTAAGATATGACATCATCTGGAGCAGTTTATCATTTGCCCCTTAGTTAGCAGATTAGAAACTTAACAGTAGCAGTAGACTGATCACCAATGACAAATAAAAAATTCATATTGTTGATCCTGTGCATAATCTCTATTCCTGTCACTACAGCAAATTGCATGAGCCATTTGATAAAGCATTGAGACGACTGGCTGGAGAAATACAGTTTCTAAGAAGAAGTCATATTGTTCACCTTGTTACTGAGATGTTCTTCAAGATATAGAACCAAGTTATTAAGGATTCATATGGAAACAAGCATTTTCATAGCCTGGATGCATTTTGTAAGGTTTATCCTAATACGTCTACTTATATTTTCTATTATTGATTTATACAAGTCTCTAATCACTCATGAAAGCAATTAACCAACATCCAAAAATCACTGTAGATTTAAACCTCCAATGGCAATCTTTCTTTCCTGATAATTAGGACACCCAAATATACTCCTTGAAGCTCTTAATCCACTTGTCATTCAGAGCTGCCTTAAAATGGGATGAAATGACAGTAATAGTTGTTTTATGTCAATGGATTTCTGAACTTTCAATCTTTATTATCTTAGGTCAGCATGTAATCTGTATTTAATCTACTGCTTTGGAAATTAGAACCACTCTCAGAAAATCAAGGTAGCATATTTTTATATGAGACATGTAGTATATACACTCATATCAATGAATTTATTCTGCTCTAAAATCGTTCTCCATTCCCTGTTCTAGAAACCTCAGAATCCATTCCTTTTATAAATGATAAAATCTTGCCCCTCTTCTAGTAGGTATGCCTTTCATTCAGTGTAAAACTTAATAATTAGCTCTTTGTGCTCTGTTGATTTCTGGCCTCTTATTTATTTATTTATTTATTTATTTAAAAATCTTTTTGGAGTATAATTGCTTTACAATGGTGTGTTAGTTTCTACTGTAAACAAAGTGAATCAGCTATACATATACATATATCCCCATATTTCCTCTCTCTTTCATCTCCCTCCCAGACTCCCTATCCCACCCCTCTACGTGGACACAAAGCACCGAGCTGATCTCCCTGTGCAACGAGGCCGGTTCCCACTAGCTATCTATTTTACATTTGGTAGTGTTTATATGTCCTTGCCACTCTCTCACTTCATCCCACCTTACCCTTCTCCCTCTCTGTGTACTCAAGTCCATTCTCTACATCTGCATCTTTATTCCTGTCCTGCCCCTAGGTTCTTCAGAATCATTTTTGTTTTAGATTCCATATATATGTGTTAGCATATGGTATTTGTTTTTCTCTTTCTGACTGACTTCACTCTGTATGACAGTCTCTAGGTCCATCCACCTTACTACAAATAGCTCAATTTCGTTTTGTTTTATGGCTGAGTAATATTCCATTGTATATATGTGCCACATCCCCTTCATCCATTCATCTGTCGATGGACACTTAGGTTGCTTCCACGTCCTTGCTATTGTAAATAGAGCTGCAATGAACATTGTGGTACCTGACTCTTTCTTTTTTTTTTTCTCAAAATACTTTATTTTTATTTTATTTATTTATTTTTATTTTTTTCCTATGCAATCATTATTATTATTATTTTATTATTAGTCTCTGCTTTACAACAAAGTGAATCAGTCATACATATACATCTGTTCCCACATCCCCTCCCTCCTGCGTCTCCCTCCCTCCCACCCTCCCCATCCCACCCCTCCAGGCGGCCACAAAACACTGAGCCAATCCCCCCGCGCCACGTGGTCACCCCCCACCATCCATCCACCCCACGCCCGGCAGTGTATACACGTCCATGCCTCTCCCCCACCCCGTCACAGCCCACACCCCATATCCCCAAGCCCACCCCCAGTAGGTCTGTGTCTCTATTCCTGTTTTACCCCTAAGTTCTTCATGACATTTTTTTTCTTAAATTCCATATATATGTGTTAGCATACGGTATTTGTCTTTCTCTTTCTGACTTACTTCACTCTGTATGACAGACTCTAGGTCTATCCACCTCATTACAAATAGCTCAGTTTCATTTCTTTTTATGGCTGAGTAGTATTCCATTGTATATATGTGCCACATCTTCTTTATCCATTCATCCGATGATGGACACTTAGGTTGTTTCCATCTCTGGGCTATTGTGAACAGAGCTGCAATGAACATTTTGGTACATGTCTCTTTTTGAATTATGGTTTTCTCAGGGTATATGCCCAGTAGTGGGAGTGCAGGGTCGTATGGTAGTTCTATTTTTAGTATTTTAAGGAACCTCCATACTTTTCTCCATAGTGGCTGTATCAATTTACATTCCCACCAACAGTGCAAGAAGGTTCCCTTTTCTCCACACCCTCTCCAGCATTTATTGTTTGTAGATTTTTTGATAACAGCCATTCTGACCAGTGTGATGGCCTCTAATTTAAATGTGGAAAAACTGAAGGGTGGTATGGGAATATCTGCCTGGCTTTTACAAAGGAATATCTCGGGTGATTCATCAGTCAGAAAGAAAGTTTGTCTTATTCCAGGGGGAGAACCTTGGTGTAGGTTGGCTATTTCAAAGTACTCTAAGTCATGCATACTTCCTAAGTGCCATTATTACAATTTTAGGCTCCACCAATTTCCATAAATTTTCTAACTTTCAGTAAAGATATCTGGCAAATTGAACCTACTTTATAATTCACCAACACACAGAATGAGACCTGGAATCTCATTTTCAGGTACAGCAACCATATTGTTATAAGAGATAAAAAAATTATTTTATGTTAGTCATAGAAACCCTCAGGTCTTCTGACTTTGCTACGAGATAAGAAATTAAAAGCTGATGCCCTTCATTCTCTGTTTTTTAAAGATTATCCTGATTGATTAAAGCACCCAGACTTCCCATAGTATTTTCATTACTTGCAAAACCCCTAATGATTTTTGCAGCAAAGATTTGGCCACCCAGACTTGCCTTTAATGCCTTCTATTACTTAATTTCAGGTGCTCATCAGTGACAATCCAAGTAACTAAATGTGGAGTTTTAATGGATTATCTTTTCCTCACTTTATTGCTTTCAAAACTAACTAGCAAATTCCAACTCCCCATATTCTTGGGAGTGTGTGGCCAATGGCTGTTACTGATAACAGTTACTGAAGTATTTAATGCTTTGAGTTGTTAGCAACAGTACCAACTTAGCTATTTAGAATTGTAGCTACCTCATGAAATCACTGTGAAAGTGCAACCTCTAGAAACTTCTACTAATCCACACTGCAGAACTGGACCACCAAGGGTATTATCGGCTGGCTCACAATCAGAAGTTGCACAACTATGAAGTGCAGTTTATAGAACCAATTCTCCTCTGCCAAGAAGAGGAAGCTGCCAAAGTTGGAGCAGTCTCGAGGATCAGGACATCAGTACAGGATCCAAAAGCACACGTCTCGTAAGTTGATCTGCTTCTTCAAAATGGACGCCTTTTTCTACATGGAGCTTAATTCTTCCTCGAAATCCAGTAGCTGAATCTATGTCATGCCTAAAATCTTAACTAGAAAAAGGTCTAGGAAGTGTAGTTTTACCTGGCATGTTCTCCTCTTCTCTTAGAAAGTATGATTAAAAGGGATCAGTGAGTATGGAGTAAAGAAATCTGTATCATCAGTATAAAATTGTTGGGCCTTTAAATTATGTCACATATATTTTATAAGTTTTGTAATTTATATGCACAAGTTTTAAAGTCTTTATTTTGTAGAATAGAATATAATTTGTAAATAAAAGGAAAAAAGAAAAGAATACATTTATCTTTATAGAAAGACTAATAAAAATATCTTAGGAAGATCTTTGTTACTTATTTAATTAAAGAAAATGGAAAAATATATGGTCAATTAGAATAACCTGCAAATAAGAGCATATTAATTTTTAGCCTTGTTCATAATTTGATAAAAACAAAAGTCGAGGATAAAAATTTGTCATATTCTATAGTGATTTCTGATATTTTAAAATTTTATATTTAAATCATTTTATTATATACCAATAATTACTCAAAATATTGTATTTATTAATTATAAAAAGTGAAGAAATCAGTCCACAGTATCACATTAAATAAACTTTAGCAAAATATTCCTAAAGACTTATGTAATAAAAATGCCGTTTCAGTTTGTTGGAGGAGAAGATGGAAAAAGTAGTCAAGGGTAAATAAGGGTCATAAAAGAGATAAAATATAAAATTCATAGAATAACCAAAACAGAATACAAAACTAAGTTTCAGAAATATTAGGGGGAAAAGATAAGAAAAATAGAAGAGGAAAAATACAATAACAAAAGGTAATACGGAAAAACAGTAGTTGAGAAAAGGCATTTGAGTATTTTAAAGGTGGCCTTGATAATTTATTTATCAAACAGACAAAAAGTAAGCACTATTAACTCTGCTTGAAGATAGAAATAAAAACTACTTTGTGAAAGAATTATAGATTAAGGGAGGGTTTTTAACTTACCAAATTACTATATATGTAGTAATACTGGGAGAAAAAAAAAAATATATATATATATATATATATGTATGTATGTATTTATATATACTAAAGAGGAAGAAATGGGGGCTATTTCTTAATTTAGATAAAAAATATGAAGTATTGGAAGCTAGTATTATCCTAAGGAACACAATTTCTAAGTTCTAACACTTTTTTTCCTGGGTAGCAACACTTGTATTAGAAAAGAAGAACTACTCAACTTGATGTGAGATATATTGTTAGCTGACATGGAGGGTTTCCATGTAGAGGTCTATTATTTCAAATAGCACATTAGCATTTGCATGGACTTAGCATAGGAACAATATTAGGGGACCATTGTCTTCAGAGTCTGTATTTAATTATTAACTGTATGCAAGACCAAAAACCATATGAGGATTACGATAATGACACTTTACATTTGTACATTTCAAAAAATGATTTCCTGTGAATTATCACGTTCAGTTCCTCACAACAATGATATTTTTTTATTCTATTTACCAAAATCAAAGGGGATCTCAAGAATATTTCTTAAGATTTAATGTTATTAATAACAAAACATAGTACTGAATTTTGTTTTCAAAATTTTGTTTTCAGAAAGCCCAATTTCCTTCTATTTTACCATAGCCCCAATTAACGTTAATGGTTTTCCCCAACTATTCTTTTGCTGCTGACCAAGTTTTCATATTATTAGGAGCTATAAGCATGATTCAAGTTATTGCAGGTTTTAACTACTCATTTTAAAAAAATAATTTTATTTTACATATATGATCTAAATATATGAAAAATATATATGCTGGCTTTGCAAAATGTATTTGGAAGGTTTCCCTCCTGTGTTCACTGGACATATGTTTTATGCCACTCTAACTGAGAACATGGCAACATTCAAAGTACAAAATTGGGTACGAAGCCAGCAAAATCTTCTATTTTGTGGTGTTCTTGTCTGATACCATAACCAGTGACTATTTAATTTCAAAAACAAAATGATCTAAATATTTGGTACATTGTTTATTTGGATGTTAAGTGTATTCTCCATGGGAAAGGTTTATAGCCTTCACTTTATAGGTTCCGTTCAGTTGTATTAGTTATTATAATTATTATAATTATTATAATTATAACTATTAAGCTTTCATTAGCTCCTCTTTATTGATTTATATTTGTTTTTTAAACTGTTATATGGCTTCCCAACTAAAATCCATTTTGTAGTCTGAGAAAACATCAATTTAAAAATATTCTTTACACCTCTACTCTGAGCATTTAATCTATTGAAACTTTATCTCCTTTAATTCATTATTTTCCGGTTTTTGGAAAGTTCAGGTCCTTCTTGTTTTAATTTGCCTTATAGTCTTTGAAACACTCAACCATACCTAAAATATATGATGCTTAAGAAATACTCAGTACATAATTGCTGCTTATACAAATCTTGATGTGAATTATCACGTATTGAAGTTGCGATGGTTAAATTTTACGTGTCAGTGTGGCTAGGTTACGGTGCCCAGTTGTGTTTGGTCAAACATTAGATGTTGTTGTGGTGGTATTTATAGATGGAATTAACATCTATGACCAGTTTACTTTAGGTAAAGGTGATTATCATTGGCAATGCAGGTGGGCCTCATCCAATCAGTTGAAGACCTTAATCACAAAAACTAAGGTTTTTTCTGAGAAGAAGGAACTCTGCCTTACAACTGTATCATAGAATTCTTGCCTGAATTTTCAACCTGCCTGCCCATTCTACAGATTGCAGACTCAAGAGTACAACATCAACCCTTGCCTGACTTTCCATCCTGCTGATTTTTCCTATGAATTTCACAATTGCCATCCCCAACAATCAAGTGAACCAATTTCTAAAATAATGTATTTTTAAAATAAAATAATTTATTATAGGTACATGCATCCTATTGGTTATGTTTTTCTGGACGATCCTGATGGATACAGAAGTTATATGTATTTTGAATATTAAAGTATGTTTAATATCTGTTTTTGTATGCATTTCTATCATCCTTGTTACCTAAGTTCCTTATAAATTACTATATATCAAAGGCTAAACTATGACATGGATTTTACTTCCATGTAAAATAGGTGGTCTGTATTCAAATCTTCCATCACCTTTTACTTCCCCCTCCCCTAGGATGTTTTATTAGCTCAGTTACCTTCTAGTTGAGATGGGTCAGCACACAATTTCCTGTTAACAGTAAAGATTGAATGAACACATCTTACCTGTCAGGCACAGCTTTGATCTCATTATCCATGGTGAGGTAAAAGCCACTGCAAGAAGACATCATTTGCCATATTTCTCGTATGAAACTGTAGGCACACATGGATGGAATGCTTTAAGCTTTTTCCAAGAAACCAGAAAGAAAATCGAAGTGTTCTTTAAAGCAGTGAGAGATTCTGGATTCATAATATTAGATTGGGGCCTTTTTGTTGTTGTTATTTTAATTCACATAACACCAAAGAAACTCTGTAGAAGATGTATGCATTTTTTTCATTCCTGCTATAATATAAAGCATGTACTACACCTGAAAAAAAAAATATAAAAACATACTTTTAGGGCTTCCCTGGTGGCGCAGTGGTTGAGAGTCTGCCTGCCGGTGCGGGGGACACGGGTTCGTGCCCCGGTCCGGGAGGATCCCACATGCAGCGGAGCCGCTGGGCCCGTGAGCCATGGCCGCTGGGCCTGCGCGTCTGGAGCCTGTGCTCCGCAACGGGAGAGGCCACAACAGTGAGAGGCCCACATACACAAAAAAAAAAAAAAAAAAAAAAAAAAAAAAAAAAAAAAACCGAAAAAAACATACTTTTACTTTACTGACTAAATCAATATTGGTGAAACTCATTCTAAGACTACTTAGAAGAAGCTAAATGCCAATGTTATTCTTTAACTGTACAGGAGTAAAAACTGAATATAAATTGCTTTTGCAAAGGATTTAAAGCTTCTCTGTAACTATCTTGTCAATTTTATTGGCAGAGATACCTAGTTAAGGCATTTTATTCAAAATTTCTCTGTGAGCAAAAGACTAATAATGGCAAGAATATTGAAACCCTATCTTGGGAGATCCTAGTCTATTTTTCCCCAGTCCTGTGAATATTGATTTATTTGTTGTTTGTTTGCTTAGTGCTATCAAAGCTTTCTCTTTATATGGATTAAAATGAATTTTGATGTCCTTTTTTATTCTTTCAGAGTTTCTTTATACTGTAACAATGCTTCACTGGGTTCATTACAATTATGTCTAATTACTATTTAGAATTTTTCCTATTTACATAGGCCAGAAGAAAACCAATAATGAGTTTTACAAAATATGCACAACATTTTATCCTTTTTATTATTATTATTATTATTATTTTTTTTTTTATTTTTTTTTTTTTTCCGGTACGCGGGCCTCTCACTGTTGTGGCCTCTCCCATTGCGGAGCACAGGCTCCGGATGCGCAGGCTCAGCGGCCATGGCTCACGGGCCCAGCCGCTCCGCGGCATATGGGATCCTCCCGGACCGGGGCACGAACCCGTATCCCCTGCATTGGCAGGCGGACTCTCAACCACTGCGCCACCAGGGAGGCCCCATTTTATCCTTTTTAAAACAATTATTAGAATAAAAGAAAGCTGATTTTTATGACTGGCTTGAATTAATACATGTAACTAAAATTATTATTGGTATAGTCAAGAAAGAAATGGAAAATCACAAGTACTTTAGGAATATGGGATTAATATCTTTAATTGTATAAAAAAGAATGTGGAATTAATTTCTTTAATCATATAAATAATTTTCTATGAAATAAAAAATATGTAAGCAGGCATTTCATAGAAAAATACATACAGCCAATAGCAATGTTTAAAACAATGAAAAATCTTCATTATTAATAAAACATTTAACAACAAATATTAAATTATATAGCCTGCCTTCCAAAATGGCAAAATTTGATAAATACATAAGAACCACTGTGGCCTATTAGGTAGGCAAAGAGACACTATTAAATGTTTCTTTATTTTTTTTGAATTGAAGTATAGTTGATTTACAATGTTAATTTCTGCTGTACAGCAAAGTGATTCAGTTATATTTATATACATTCTTTTTTAAATATATTTTTCTCATTATGGTTTATCACAGGATATTGAATATAGTTCCCTGTGATCTACCATAGGACCTTGCTGTTTACCCATTCTATAAACAACATAGTTTGCATCTGCTAACTTCAAACTCCCACTCATTCCCTCCCCTAGCCCACCTCCCCCTTGGCAACCACAAGTCTGTTCTCTGTCTGTGAGTCTGTTTCTGTTTCATAGATATGTTCATTTGTGTCATATTTTAGACTCCACATAAAAGTAATATCATATGGTATTTTTCTTTCTCTTTCTGATTTCACTTAGTATGATAATCTTTAGTTCCATGCATGTTGCTGCAAATGGCATTATTTCATTCTTATTTATGGCTGAGTAGTATTCCATCATATAAATGTACCACATCTTCTTTATCCATTCCTCTGTCAATAGGCATTTAGATTGTTTTCATGTCTTGGTTATTGTAAATAGTGCTGCTGTGAACATAGGGGTGCATGTATCTTTTTTACTTATAATTTTGTCCAGATATGTGCCCAGGAGTGGGATTGCTGGATCATATGGTAGCTCTATTTTTAGTTTTTTGAATAACCTCCATACTGTTCTCCATAGTGGCTGCACCAACTTACATTACCACCAACAGTGTAGGAGGGTTTCCTTTTTTTCCACACTGTCTCCAGAATTTGTTCTTTGTAGACTTTTCAGTGATGGCCATTCTGACCAGTGTGAGGTGGTACCTCATTGTAGTTTTGATTTGCATTTCTCTAATAATTAGCGATGTTGAGCATCCTTTCATGTGCCTGTCATCCATCTGTGTCTTCTTTGGAGAAATGTCTATTTAGCTCTCCTACCCATTTTTTGATTGGGTGGTTTGTTTTGTTTTTGTTATTGAGTTGTGTGTGAGCTGTATGTATATTTTGGAAATTAAGTCCTTGTCAGTTGCATCATTTGCAAATATTTTCTCCCAGTTGTCTTTTCTTTCTTTTTATGGTTTCCTTTGCTATACAAAAACTTGTAAGCTTGATTAGGTCCCATTTGTTTATTTTTACTTTTATTTCTATTGCCTTGGGATACTGACTCAAGAAAACATTTGTATGATTTATATCAAAGAATGTTTTGCATATGTTCTCTTCTAGGAGTTTTATGGCGTCATGTCTTATGTTTAAGTCTTTAAGCCATTAAATGTTTCTTATGGCAATGTAAATTGATTCTACACTCTGATATGTTGATCATAACACAGAAAATTCCTTATTTTTTTCTATATCTTGAGAAAATAATTAAAAATGATAGTTAGATACAAGCATGTGTGATATAGAGTTTATTCCTTTATCCACTCTTTTATTTCAGTATGTACTGAACACAGAATAACTACAGACACTGATGCTGTGGATCTTGTGGTCAAATAACAAACTTCCCTCATCCTCACCAAGATTCAACTCAGCTAAGGGACAGTTGCCTTTTAAAAAGTAATTATACATAGTAATTTCTGCTTTATTTAAGCTCCATTACTTATCTCTTGAGTGACTTTGGGCAAGTTATATATTCTCTACATGCTTCAGGTTCCTCAAGTATGTGTGTGTGTGTGTGTGTGTGTGTATATGTGTGTGTGTGTGTGTATATATATATATATATATATATATATATATATATATATGTGTGTGTGTCAGACAGATGAATACAGAGAATTACAAGCAGAAACCTCTGCATGAACCAGTGCCCGGTTAGGAAAAATTGACCTACAATTGACAAATTGCTGAAGGCTCAGTGAAGCTGGAGTTCTGAAGGTTAAAAAACTTAAGGAAGAACCAGTCATAGGTGGCCTCCCATATATTTTGTGAGTTTTACCTCCAGAAGCCCAACCTGGTTCTCATAATGAAGAGTAGAGAAAAATCCCCTCATGCTTCCAGAACAGAGGGAGAGAAAAAAGGAACCATTTTAAAATACACCAGAGTATTCTGTTCTCCTAACAAGTCTTGCCTTTGAAAGAAAACTATTTTACCAGAGCCCAAACTACTGGGATTTTGTCAAAGCTTAACTGACTTGGGAGAAGGCAAGTACCCAACTCTTGCCATCCAGTTCCACCTCCAGGGAGGGAGAGGGAATAAAAAACTGTGAGGCTCGAAGGCAGAGGCATAGATTCTCCAAAGGACAGTGACCTAATCATCAGACTGTGAAAAGCTTCCCCTTTCCAACACATTACTAATGGCCTATTTACTGTAGTTCCTTTTACCAATACATCATGTCTGGCTATCAAGAAAAATTACAAGCATGCTATAAGGTAAAAAAAAAAAAAAAAAAGCTTGAAGAGACAGAGCAAGTATCAGGGTCAGACTCAGTTATGGCAGAAATGTAGGAATTATCAGGCTGGGAATTTGAAACAACTATGATTAATATGGTAAGGACAGTAATGGAGAAAGTAGAAAGCATGCAAGAACAGCTCAACAATATAAGCAGAGATATGGAAATTCTAAGAAAGAATGAAAAAGATGTCCTGGAAATCAAATTAAGAATTTGTTTTTTTTTGTTTGTTTGTTTTTTCTTTTACGGTACACGGGCATCTCACTGCTGTGGCCTCTCCCGCTGTGATGCACAGGCTCCGGACGCACAGGCCCAGTGGCCATGGCTCACGGGTACAGCCGCTCTGCGGCACGTGGGATCTTACCGGACCGGGGCATGAACCCACGTCCCCTGCATTGGCAGGTGGACTCTCAACCACTGCACCACCAGGGAAGCCCAAGAATGTTTTTGATGGGCTCACGAGTAGACTGGAGTTGGCTGATGGAAGAATCTCTGACTGTGAGCGTATCTCAATAGAAACTTCTCAAACAAACAATGAAAGAAGAAAGATGAAGGGAAAAAAAAGAAAGAAACAGAATACCTAAGCACTATGGACAACTACAAAAGGTGTAACATGCATTTATTGGGAATACTAGAAAGAGAAGAACAAAAGCAAGAGAATAAATATTTCAAGCAATAATGACTGAGAGCTAATTAATGACATTAATATCAGACACTAAACCACAAATCCAGGTAGCTCAGATAACAGAAAGTGGAAAAATACCAAAACAAGTACACCTAGGCATATCATTTTCAAACTGCAGGGAAAATAAATAAATAAATAAATAAATAAATAAACTAACTTTAAAGAAACCAGAGGAAAAATGCACCTTACCTAATGGAGGAACAAAGATAAAATTTTCCTCTGATTTCTCCTCAGAAACCATGTAAGCAAGGAGAGAGAGAAGTTATATTTAAAGTTCAGAGAGAAAAATAAAATAACCCAAGAGTTCTGTACCCTGCAAAATGATCCTCCCTAAATCAAGTCTTTCTCAGACTAACAAAAATTGGGAGAATTTGTTGCCCGTAGACTTGCTTTGCAAGAGATGTTGAAAGAAGTTCTTCAGGGAATTCCCTGGACATCCAGTGGTTAGGACTTGGCACTTCCATTGCTCTGGGCCCTGCTTCCATCCCTGGTGGGGGAACTAAGATCCCACAAGATGTGTGGCACGACCCCCCAAAAAAAGTTCTTCAGAAATAAAGCGTTATGGGTTGAATTGTGTCCTCCTAAAATTCATATGTTGAAGCCTTAACCCTCAGCGTGACTCTGTTTGAAGATAGGGTTTAGGAAGTAATTGAGACTTAAAAAAATCATAAGCATGGGGCCCTAATCCGATAGGAATACTGACCTTATAAGAAAAGGAAGAGAGGAAGATCTCCTCTCTCTCTCTCTCTCTCTCTCTCTCTCTCTCTCTCTGTCTTTGTGTGCTCAGAAGGACATGTTAGGAAAAAGTGGCCATCTGCTATCCAGTTCTCACCAAAAACCAAACACTGCCAGAACCTAAGTCTTGGACTTTCTTATCTCTAGAACTCTGAGAAAATAAATTTCTGTTTTTTAAGTCATCCAGTCTGTGGTATTTAGTTATGACAGCCTGAGTTGACTCATAGAATTTGGAATGTAGAAGTAAGGTACTGCTCTAACAAATACTTAAAAATGAGAAAGTAGCTTTGGCATCGGGTATTAGGCAGAGGCTAGGGGAGTTTGAGATGAGTGCTAGAAAAAGCCCACATTGCTCTGAAGGGACTGTTGGGAGAAATATGGATATTAAATTTGATTCTCTTTAGGGGTGTAAAAGAAATGAGCTGAAGAGCAAGCCTCTGTTGTCTTAGAGAAAACATATATGATCGTGAACAAAACGTTGGTAGAAATGAATGTTAAAGGCAAATCTGATGAGATCTCAAATGGTGATGCGGAACATATTATTGGAAACTGGATGAAAGACAAACCTGTCATAAAGTGACAAGGAATTTGACAGAACTATGTCGTAATGTTTTGTGGAAGTGGAACTTGAGAGATGAAACTGATATGTAACTGAGGAGACTTCTAAGCAAAGTGTTGAAAGTTGGGACTTTTTCTCCTTTCTGCTGATATTAAAATGTGAGGGGAGAGAGATAAATGGAAGGAATTGTTAAGCAAAAAGTAACCAGAGCTTGAAGATTTAGAAAATTCTCAGCATATCCATGTTGTAAAAAATGAGAAAGATTTTTCTGAAGAAAACACTAAGGGCACTGACTGAACAATGTGTTGATAAGGAGATTAGTATGGGTGTGAATCCTAGATCTAATCAGCCATTTCAGTAGAAGGCAACAAGAGAGATGGGATTATAGCAGCAGAGACCCTGCCAGGTTAAATCAAAGAAAACACAGATGGGATACATAAAAGGGAAAGCTTTCATACTTCTGGGATTCTACAACACTGGATGACAGAGCTATTTGGCTACAATAGCGCACTATTCTTTGAGAAAAGGAAGAAAGACACCAAAGGTAATTCAGAGGTCATCAGGCTGTCTCCTCAGTTTCAAAGAGTGGGACTACCACCTCCACTTCGGCAGGCCAGGCTGCCACCAAGAGAAGCTTGAGGGTTGGGCTGCCCAGCACTTCCATAAAGGCTGGAACTTCCAGCAGAACCATGGGAGTGGGGCCGTCACATAGGGCCCTGGGGTAATGCTGCCATCCCACTAGGACTGTAGGGCAGAGCATCTAAGCAAAGAGGATTATTTTCCAGTTTTAAGATTCAGTTTAATTTTCACTGCTTGTTTTGGATTTGCAGAGGACTCATCCATCATCACTTTCTTTTTTCCATTTTCTCCCTTCTGGAATGGGAATGTCTATTTTATGCCTGTCCCACCATTTTGTTTTGGAAGCACATGACTTGTCTGATTTCATAGGTTCTCAGCTGGAGAGGAATTTTGTCTCAGATGAAGTGTACCTCAAATCTCACCTGATTTAGATGATATTTAGAAAGACTTTGCACTTTAGACTTTAGAGTTGATGCTGGGATGAGTTAAGACTTTTGTGACTTTTGGAATAGAACCTTGTGTGAGATAAGAACATGAATTTTGGGAGATCAGAGACAGAATGCCATGAACTGAATTGTGACCCCTCCAGAGTAATATGTCGAAGCCTTAACCTTCAGTGTATACTGTATTTAGACCTAGGGTTTAGGAAGTGATGAAGTTTAAATGTAGTCATAGGGGTGAGTCCAATAAGTCCAATAAGACTATTGGCCTTATAAGAGGAAAAGAAAGAGATTTCTCTCTCTCTCTCTCTCTCCCTCGCTTTCTCTCCATGTGCACTCAGAGGAAAGACCATGTGAGGACAAAACATCCATCTCCAAGCCAGTAATAGAGTCCTCCTAAGAAACTGCTAGAACTCTAGTATTGGACTTCCTGGTCTCCAGAACTGTGAGAAAATAAATTTATATTGTTTAAGCCATGCAATATGTGATATTTGTTATGGTAGATTGAGCAGATAGTACAGAAGGAAAATGATACTAGTCAGAAACTCAGATCTAAATAAAGAACAGAAAATCATTAGAACAGGAATAAGTAAAGGTAAAATTAAAATGTTTATTTTTCTTATTCTTTTTATTTTACTGAGTTATATAGTTGATGTACAATATTATATAGGTATTCAATGCAGTGATTTACAATTTTTGAAGGTTATACTCCATTTACAGTTATTATGAAAGGTTGGCTGTATTTCCTGTGTTGTACAATTTATCCTTATAGTTTATTTTATACATAATAGTTTGTACCTCGTAATCCCCTACCCCTCTATTGCCCATCCCCCCTTCCCTCTCCCTACTGGTAACCAATAGTATGTTCTCTATGTCTGTGAGTCTGCTTCTTTTCTGGTATATTCACTAGTTTGTTGTATTTTTTAGAGTCCACATATAAAGTGAGATCATACAGTATTTGTGTTTCTCTAACTTATTTTATTTAGCATAATACCCTCCAAGTCCATCCATCTTCTTGCAAGTGGCAAAATTTCCTTCTTTTTTATGGCTGAGCAGTATTTCATTGTATAGATGTATCACATCTTTTTTTATCCATTCATCTGTTGGGTACTTAGGTTGCTTCCATGTGTTGGCTGTTGTAAATAGTGCTTCTTTGAACATTGGGGTGCATGTATCTTTTAGAGTTAATGGTTTTTAAAGCCAAAGAAATTTATCTATATGACGATGTTTTTTAACATAGAGTGCCAAGTAGGAATGTGTTTGTAGATCAGGTTCAATTAGTTGCGAACAACAGACAAAGCATTTCAGCAAACTAGGACTAAAAGGATTTTTACACATTAGAACATGCAGAAATGCTATTTAACTGATATAAAAACAGAGTGCAGTCAGTGTAGGAAGCAATCCTATTTTATTGAGGGAGCAAAGGCTGACCATATCAGTGATGCTCTTACTGAGCATACATTTATAGGCTTTGAAAATGCATGGCACTCTACTAGATCATTTTGAAATTAATATAGACTGTTGCTGTTCTGAGTTTTGTTTTTGTCATGTATTGGAGAATTTAAAAAAAGTTTTGTAAGTTGAGTTCTATTTCCAGGACGACAGAGTTAGTAGCTCAGCAGACTCATTCCCCAGCAAAACAAACAACATGGAAAAAACTATTAAAACAAAACCAAAAGGAAAAAAAAAAAAAACTCCACTATCCTAAATCTCTGGAAATTGTGCTAAGGGCATATAATAAATAAAGTGTTTCTCTAGGATAATCTACTAAAACTCAGTAAGATCAGTGAGATTCTGACATTTGAGCCACCACCCATTTTTTCTTCTGCCTCTTCCTACCTAGCCATAGATCAGCTGGATGGAAGGTTCACTTAGGGTGAAAATATCTAAGATGAAGACAGACCTTTTCTACTCTCATGCCTCGGTCAAGGCTTACTCTATATCTCCAAGAGGGACAGGACACAGGCATTCCTCATCCCTTCCGACTCAAAGTTGAAGAGGCTAAATTCCTGGTGAGTATAGCAGAGGTCAGGGGCTCCCATCTTCAATTAGCCCCTTACTATCAGGACAAAATCTCTTCTCCAGGCACAGCAGACCAACAATACTGGGGCCTCAAATGTTCTCTTCCCAGCTTATTTGCAGGGTGGAGGCACTGCACCTGGAGAAATGGGGAGAGGAAAGCCAGGAAGAACAGAGGCTACTCTTGACCCAGAACACAGACTAGAGGCTCAGATAGTTTGCCGAGGACAAGAAGCCATGCATAAAACAAAAGAGCTCTGAAGCTCTCCTCAAGGCACTAACTTTATTTGAAACAGAGTGTGAAAATTACAGCCTAAGAACACTCTTAAAACAAGAGTTCCTTTTAATTAAGAGCAACACACTAAACCAAAGGCCATTGAATTCACCACAGAAAACCAGGGAAAGAGACAGAGAGAAGAGCCCTCCTCGAGTTTAAACCTGAAAGGCTGGCCTCAAAAACTACTCATGGCAAATATAATTTGATCAGACTACTGAATATTTTTCATGTCATAAGGCACTGTCAATAAAGAAATCAGTGGTAATTAGTAGAGCCTAAGAAGCAGGTGTGTAATACCAAATAAAGTAGACAGTTTACCAGAGAGATCAGAAAAAAAGGAAGTGAAAAGCTTCCCTGCTAAAATCACTGTCATCTCAGTGTGGTCATAGCACACCCAAGACTGCTTTCTTTAAGAAGCCACATCAAAGTCTTCAAATTACAGGGGAAATAGACTTCAGTAAAATAGCCTAGCTAAGTCACAAAACAAATAAGCGGCAACACAAACAAATCCCAGACAATGGCAGAGGGAAATCACTATGAAGAGTTGCTATAATGTATTACCTATAATGTCCAGTTTTCAACAACAACAACAAAAAATATAAGACATACAAATAAATATCAATGTGACCCATTACAGGAAAAAATGAACAAAGAAACAACGGGCCAAAAAAAATAAACAGACAAAAGAAATTGGCAGTAAGAGGGTACAGATATCAGATTTAACAAACAAAATTTCAAGTTAGTGTTATAAATATGTTCAAATTGGAATATACCCAAATGGAAATTCTGTAAATTAAAAGTACAATGGCTGACTCAAAAATTTATTAGAGGGACTAACAGTGGACTTGAACTGCCAGAAGATAAAATATGTGAATTGGGAGAGAGATCAATAGAAAATACACAACCTGGAAAAACAGAGAGAAAATAGAATGAAAAAAAATAAACAGAGCCTCAAAGAAATGTGGGATATTTTTAAGTGCACCAATGTACACACAATGAGAGTACAGAAGGAGAGGAGGAAAAGAAAAGTTCAAAAACAAATATTAGAAGAAATAATGGCTGATGAAAAACATTAACTTACACATCCAATAAGCTCAATGAACTCCAAGTAGGATAAATGCAAAATGATTCACACTCAGACATATTATAGTAAAATTGCTAAAAGCCAAAAACAAAAATAAAATAATGAAAATAGCAAGAGAAAAACAGCTTATTGTGTATAAAGGAAACCCAGTAAGATTAAAACCTGACTTTTCATCAGAAACAATAGAGGCCAGAAGGCAGTGGGATGACATAGTTAAAGTGCTGAAAGAACAAATGTCAACCAAAAATCTTATATACAGCAAAATACTTTTCAAAAATTAATACAAAATAAATACTCAGATAAACAAAAACTGAGAGATTTTGATGCTATCATTCCTGCCTTACAAAAAGCACTGAAGGAAGTTCTCCAGGCCATTAACAAGTATATCTGGATGGAATTCAAATCTACATAAAAATCAAAGAATACTTTTAAAGGGAATTATATAATTACAAAGACAGTATATCTGAATTTTTATTCTCCATTTTCTTACCTTATTTAAACAGGAATTGTATAAACATACATGTAGAATTATACTGTTGGCTCTATAACATAATGAAATGTAATAATATCTGACAAGCTCACGAGGGAAGTCAGTAGGAGCAGAGCTGTAAATGGAGTAAAGTTATGATACTAGATGGCATTTTGAATGATGAGAACAAATAGAATCAGAAATGATAAATAAGTTAAACAGAACAAAGTTTATGAAGACATACTTAATTTCATTTCTTTTTCAATTACTTTAATAGACATAAAATATACAAAGTAAAAATTTATAACAATATATTTAGGAATTGTAATATATGTAAATATATACGTATGCATATACTCATGTATAGGTACAGAGACAAATTATATATATATTATTTTATATGTAACATAATTATATATGAGATATACAAACAAATAGCACTGAAAGGGAGAATAGGAAACAGGGTTATAAAGGAGTGACATTTCTATATCTCACTGTAATCAAGTTAGTATAAATCTGAAGTAGTTTGTCATAAATTGAGAGGTATAGACTAAGCTCTGGAGCAAAACATATAATCGAAAGTAGAGGGTTGGAAAAGAGATTGGATTGAGTAGTTTCTTCAGAAATGTCCATTCATTTTTCATAATATATATCATATAAAATCTTCACTTTTAAAATTTAAATAGAATTAACTAAGTGTTAATCTTTAAAGAGCAAATTTTGTTTTTAAATATTTTAACACTCAGATGATGCTTTGTGCCTAAAATGTCTAGTTCTGCACACTTGATTATATGTTAAACTGATCCAGTGGCTTTCAACTGTCAGTTCCTCTATAATTTTCTTATCACAAAATTTTATTCTAAATAATTTCTTATTTCTGGTTTACATCTCCAGTGGAATTTGTGGGAAGTCATATGGCTGCTGGCATGAACTTGAGCCCTTATGTATTTGACAATGTCTTGTTGTTTTGTTTTCATGGTGGTGATGGTGGTAGTTTTTGTTTTGTTTCATATTTCTCAAGTAAATACATAGGACTGAAATGATCAAATCATAGGGTAAATGTATGTTTTATTCTATTAGAAACTTCTAGTTTCCAGTGGAAAGGGCTTGTTCATCTTTCATTAAATTTATTCACATGAATGTTATATTTCATGATGCTGTTATAATGTTTTAATTTCATTTTCTAATTATTTATTTTTGGCTATGGACTTGGCTTTTCTGTAATGACCACATGTCTTGTGTCATTATAAAATGTACTTATTATTTTTAATATAATCACTGTAAATTTTTAAGGATTTCATAGACTTTTCTGCATACAACATCATAAAGAGACATTAAAGACAGTTTTTAGAAATGTTTTTAAACTTCCAAATATTTGAATATTTAAAAGTACTTGCTGTCTATTTCTACTTCATTTTAATATTAAAACATAGGAGGTTGTCTTTGATTTTATAGTGGTTTTGTCTGGTTTTGATATCAGGGTAATTATAGCATCATAATATAAAGTGGGAAATAATTCCTCCTCATCAATTTTCTGAAAGAGATTGTGTAGAATTGATGTTAATTCTTAAATGTTCGTTCATAGTCTTGTGAGAAACCATATGGGCCTTGTGATTTCTGTTTGGAGTGTTTTCATTAAAGACTCAATTTACTTAAAAGTTGTAGGACTACTCATTGTATCCATTTATTATTGAGTGAATTGTGGTAGTTTGTGTTCAATGAATTGCCCCATTTTTTGTCTAATTTATCAAATTCATGTGTGTAGCATTTTTTGTATTATTCCCATATTCTTGTCATGTATGCAGGGTATGTAATGTTACCCCTGTTTCTCTCCTGATAGTGGGAATTTGTCTTCTCTCTTTTCTTCTTTGTTAGTCTTGCTAGAGGTTTCTCAATTTTATTGACCTTTTTAAAAATATAACTCTTGTTTTGTTGATTTTATCTATTGTATTTCTGTTTATAATTTCAGTAACTTCTGCTGTTATGTTTATTTTTGCCTTCCTTCTTGATTTTGGCTTATTTTGCCCCTCTTTTGTTAGGTTCTTGAGGTGGGAGCTTCAGTTATTGATTCAATTATTTCATATTTTTTTCTAACATAGGCATTTAGTGCTAGACATTTTCCTGTCAGCATTTCTTAAGCTATGTTCCACAAATTTGTTCTCCTGTATTTTCATTTTTATTCAGTTCAATGGATTATTTGATATTCCTCAGACTTTCTCTTTGACCCATAGGTCAACTAGATATGTATTATTTAGAACCCATGTGTTTGGATATTTTCATGTTATCTATAATAACAGATTTCTTTGTTTCCATGGTGGTTGGACAACACACTCCACAAGAATTTATTTATTTATTTTTTACATCTGTTGAGGTTTGCTGTATGGTCCAGAACATGGTCTATCTTGTTGCATGTTTCATAGGCAATTGAAATGAGTATTGTTCTCCTGTTCGTTGGAATGTTCTATAAACATAAATAAGTATTCTATACATATCAATTGGATTCTCTTTTTTTGATGGTGGTGTTGAGTTCTTACACATTTTTGCTGATTTTCTGTCTAGCTGTTTTAGCAACTGTTCAGAGAAGAGAGTTGATGTCTACAATCATAATTATATATTTGTCCATTTCTTTCAATTCAATCAGTATTTGTTTCACATATTTTGCAGCTCTTTTGTTTGGTATATATTCACTTAGAATTTCCATTTCTTTTTCATGGTTTTACCCTTCTATCATTATATGTTATCCATTTCTGTCTCAGGTATTTTATTTACTCTGTTTCTACTTTATCTGATATTAATATACCCACTCTTATTTTCCTTTGATCACTATTTATATATTTGTTCTGTCCCTTTACTTTCAACTTGCCTATACCATTATATTTGAAGCAAATTGCTGTGGATAACATATAGTTCAGTCATATTGTTTAATCATCCTTGACAATATCTGTCTTTAATAGGTGTATTTTGATAATTTGCTTTTAAAAAGTCAACGAGAACATTAAAAATAAAATATGAAAAGTAGTGGTCAATAATTTAAAAATCAATTTTACATTAATCCTTTAATATTTTTCACATAGGAACACTATGAGGTAGTTGTTTGTTTTTTGTTAATAGCATACAATTTTAATGTGTTTGGAAACAAAGTCCCTGACTTGATTTGAATGAGGCAGCAATCTATAATTGAAAATACATGGAATAAGGAGCCAGACCTGAATTCTATTGAATATTTTGCTAATAAAATGTTTTATAATGTTTATATATATTATTTAATATTCTAAATCTCAGTTTGTTCTTTCTTAACTAGTGTTTTGTGAGGACCTAATGCAATGTTTGAAAGAGTTTCTAAACTATAAAATGCTCTGAATATATTACTAATTATTATTAAGCTTAACCATTTGCCCAATGTCACAGAACATAGTAGCTCAGTCTGGCCAGAACATGGGGTTTTGCCTTCCTAGATTTTTCTATAAAAACTCTTTTCCTAATTAAAGCATGAAACACCTCTGCAGTTGTTTCAAGGTACATTTTAGAAACTGAATACTTTCAATTTCCCAGTATGTAACTTTAAAAAATAGTTCATAATGGATTAATTTTACTTAAGTTTACTTATATTTTCATAGATTTAGTAAAAATATCATACAAAATAGCATTGCTTATTACTTTTGAAACATCAAAAAGACATAAAAAAACACATTAGGTAAGTTGTTTATAACCTTATCATTTTTATTAAAACCCAATTCAACTTAATTAAATCAGATTTTTTCAAATGAATAAATACAACTTCATGGAAATAAATGTGCATTATATGTGCAATATTATATATACAAGTATTAAAGATAAAAGACAGGTTACCAAGTGGAAAATTTGAAATTGAGGAGAAAAAAATAATAATGTCCCCTGATAACATAAAGAAGACAAAAAATGGCAATCTAGTTTAGTAATAAGATATTTCATTTTCTCCACAAAAGCTGTGAAACTTTTGAGAGGTGTAGGACAATAAAATATAAAATTATGGATGAAATAAAGAATTATTGACCTCCTGTGTCAGAAATCCTAATAGGACTGGTCCTATCCAATCTCAGAGAAAATGTGCAGTTAGTAGATTAGAAACAGCAAAGCTACTTGGTTCAAGTGACCCCATGATTAAATTCAATATAGCTTAGAACAGTGACCTAAATGCTCTATCAAACTAGAGTTTGAATTCTCAAAGACATATTTTCAAGGTGTAAGAAAAGGAATGGAGAAAGTGGTCTAGGAAATAATAAAGTAAAGCTAGAGCAGGAGAGGATAGGTAAAAAAAGTCAGCATTACCCAAAGAGGATAATTTTTTTAAAAAAGAAAACAATATAGGTACAGTAACTTTACTTGGGCAGCTGCTTTCAGCATACATATTACTTTACTTTAAGATAGATGAAGTGTTCCTATGTTATTCTTTTCTGTTTTTTTTTCTGCAATGATTTATTCTCTTAGTGGTCATCACATATTAATGCTAGCAATAATTAAATTTCATATTAAACCAGGCTGTATGATCTTTCCCTGAAGAATGAATGCAGGTTAGCAATAATTCTTATTGGATCATAAAACTGTTCCTTAGGAAAAGGATTAAAAAAATTATTCCCTAAAGCCTATCCAAAGGAAAAACCTCACAAGTTTTGTTAAGTTGTCAAATAAAACAGTAGGCAGAATTGGGAAACTCAGTAAATGAAATAAAGAAATTTAGAAATGTAAAAATATTAACTTTTTATTGAAGGTAAAATTACATTATGATGTACAATGATGCCTGACTTAACCAACACCTGTCCAAGCAAGTCTCCATCAAATAGCTGGTGTTGCCATGTAACTAGAAGCCCTAAGTATAAATGGGGATGGCTGTAGACTGCTCAGAAGTTCCACAAATCAGAGCTTTATGCTAAAGCAAAAGATATGTTCTCATAAAGTAACATAATCTAATTCATCAAAGATCAAACAGTAAGGAACCTATAACAAGGAGATCTTTTTCAACAGACCAACAAGGTCTAAACTAACAACTGAATTCACCTGATTATCTGCCATTTCCTAAAAACTGCTGAAAGGTTTTTTTTTGTTTGTTTGTTTGTTTGTTTTTTTAACTCTAGTGCACCAAAGTAATGAAAACCTGTTTTAGCAATTTGATTCTCATTGCTTTAACATCTATGTTCAAATGACAGCATTCAACTTCAGAAGGATCTTGATTCTCTATTAAAACCCATTTTGTAATTTCTGTTGAATTTCTTTTTTTTTTAACCTTTCATTACTAAATTTTGGGGACAGTTTATATTTTTCTCTACAATTTTATGCTCTTCAGGTGTAGTAAAGAGCAGCTCATGATTATGTAGTTTTATATATTTTTTTCAAATTCCATTGAAGTTGCCCTTGATTTCCTGAGCTAACATAACTGTGAAGGACTGTGTTACAGATTAATTAGTGCTAATTGATATACAAATGAAAGTTGATATTATTGTTTTAGCACTCTGTATCATTAGAGATGTTCTTGTCAGAGGCGGTTTCACTACATAAATAATAGAATCTGAATTTATGGGGAATTTTGGTAATCAGAACACATGGTTCTACACCATGCTATATGAATACTCACTATTCAGAAACTGTTTTTTGAAATTTCAGAACAAATCTAATTTCATCCACATTACACTCTTATTGGACTGGAATGATTATTATGCATACCCATAGCTTAAGAATCTGAGAGTATTACCCACAGAATTAAACTGAGAGATGGAGTCTATGTAAATTGTGCAGAATCACACAGCCTTGGCAGAGAATATAGATCTTATTCTTTCAATGTACTTCTTGTTATGAATCATTAACATTTTAAAAGTGCTTTTTGTGGTGTCACTTGTATGCCATCTTCATGATTTTTTCCATATCCATGTATCATCTATATGGTTATGTATTCATTATTGTTATTTAGGTTGACCCACTTTTTACTCCAAGAAAATCTAAGTATGAATATTTTACATCACCATCATGAAGGAAAAAGCAACATACCTTGGTATAAAATGAGGGTAACTATAAAACATAAGCATAATGAAAACTGTTATTAAATTAAAAATTATAAATTTGTATTTTAAAACATGATAATAAAAGTAACGTGTTTTTTAAAAATCACTCACTGTCACTATTTATAATATAAAAATAAGAGCATTTCTGATTATTTATTATCAGCTTTATGCTACTAAATTAGAAATAATATGAGGGGTTTTGTATTATTAGAGTACTGCCTAAACTGTGTTATTAGAAAATAAGACACCAGAATATAATGACTTCAAAACAGAGAAGTTTCTCTCTCTCATAGAAGAGTCTGAGGGTGCACATAAAGGGCTGAGAGTACAGTTGGCTTCTATCTTTGACTCCACGATGGCTAATACAGTTGTCACTCAAGCAGTGAGACATAAGAGGAATGGAGAACATTCATATGCCTTTAAATTCATGACCTTAAAGTGGCACACGTCACTTCAGAATTTTACATGCTATTGGGTAGAACTTAAATTCCAATGAAACCTGGGAAGTGTAATTCTAGTTTGATGACCGCATGCCCAGCTAAAACTCAGAAGGAGAACCTCTGGTAATCAGCTAGCAGTGCTATCACTAGTTTAAGCAAGGCAGTTGAACTCTGTAATTTTGTTGCTATTGGCATACACAATCCAAACTCACATACATGTGACCAGAAAGGGTAAAATATAGTAAATGCCTTCTAGAAAAATATTGCATATTGAGAACTACCTCCTAAACATAAAGTTATGTTAAAAATTCATTCCATTATGTTTTTTTTCAAGAATTTATCTGAATCAATCTCCAAAACCTGTTCTTTTGAATGTGTTTATTTAGTTATATTTTCAAAGTGGTAAAAATGGAGTTCTTTCACTAATTGTTGCCATCAGGTTTGGAAAACATTTTAGAATACCTTGTAGGCACTCTCAAGTATTTCTTCATAATATTCAAAAATTCTTCAGATGAAAATAACCTTGCCATTTAGATAGTGAAAGAGACTAACTTAACAAAATCAAGGTCTATAAGCTGTGGTTCCATATTTTTATCATGTTCATTCTTCCTTGGAGAGGCAATACAGAGAGATTGCTTTGTTGGACACATTAAGATTTTCAAATGAGCAACTATATTTACCAAATATGCAGTTTTCAAAGTCAGTTCTACTTATGCATATATTCTTGCCTAATGAAGACTTTTTCCCAGGAAGAACTGAAGTGCTTTTCTCATTAGAAAATATGAGTGAAGAATTTGGAATACCACAGATAGTAGCCTCAGTTTGAAAAATAGATGTTTGTAGTCACTGGCCCAGTCTTCACAAAAGGAGAAAAGATTCAAGAATGCTATGACCTGCACCAAATTTAAAAGCTGGAAAGATTTCTCTGCCTGATTGAAGACAATGATATGAAAGCAGCAGAAAAACATATACATACACTACCTGTAGGAAATTAGATGTACTGAATGTTCATATTAATTTACATATTACCTATTATATACTTCTGGATTACATAACAGGGACAGAGTAAAACTCTTAAAAAATCATTCCTGGACTGAGAGATGGTAGCCTTTGTGGGCAAGTGACATTAATCAAATAAGCACACTAACTTTTGTAAAATTGCATTCATGACAAATGCAAAGAAAAAAAGGCTGATAGTGCTGAAAGAGACTGTATTATTTTGAGGAACAGTTGACGTAGGCAGGACAAGGGGATATCGCTCATTGAGTGGTGAATGGGGTTAGACATGAAGAATAAAATGAATATCTAGGTGAAGAGGGAAGATAAGAACACCCCGGGCATAATAATACACAATTTTATACACACACACATAGACATACACATATATATAAGCAATCACATATATATGTATAAGTTTAGATATATATGTGGTTGCCTATATTTGGCTTTCAAGTCCTATACTCTAGAGGTAGGTAAAATTTATGATTAGACAAAAGTTCTGCTTGGAAAAATCTGGACCAACCACTTTGGCTGGATAGATGAGATCCCATCAGTCAGGCTCCATTGTTGCACAGGGATCAATAGCACAGAAAATTAATCAATGCTATGTACTAATTAATGGATAGTTCTGCTAAAGATGATCTGGGCATGTTAGGAATAGAAAAAGAGGAGGAATGAATGCTGCCTGAGAAACCATTCATTCATTAATATAGTTTCTCTAGTCTTTTAAAAAATTGGACTCTTTTCCTGCTCCCTTACCACTTTGAACATTCTGTAGCACTTGCACATTGCTAAAATTACTTGTGTCCTGTTTTGTCCCTTATATCAGAATGTGGATTTTTCGAGTATAGGAAACTATATTTATATTGTTTTTATGATTTATTTCGTCCTTTATTTTTTTAATTTGTTAATAACAGGTTTTTTGTGCATGTGATATGTAGACATCAAATGTTAATTGAAGACTATTATTAAAGGAATGGAGGGCTTCCCTGGTGGAGCAGTGGTTAAGAATCCACCTGCCAATACAGGGGACACAGGTTTGATCTCTGGTCTTGGAAGATCCCACATGCCGCGGAGCAACTAAGCCCGTGCGCCACAACAACTGAGCCTGCACTCTAGAGCTCACGATCCACAACTACTGAGCCTGCATGCCTAGAGCTCATGCTCAGCAACAAGAGAAGCCACCACAATGAGAAGCCCACGCACCGCATGGAAGAGTAGCCCCCGCTCGCAGCAACTAGAGAAAGCCTGCACCGCGCGCAGCAACAAAGACCCAACTCAGCCAAAAATAAATAAATAAACAAATTAATTAATTAATTAAAGGAATAGAACATTTCACTAAACTGGGTAAGATTTTGACTGGCAAAATCAAATGTAAATAATTTACTTAGAAAACAAAGATGTTTATAGGGACTGGGCAGCATGTATACAGTATTTTTTTTTTTGCGGTACGCGGGCCTCTCACTGTTGTGGCCTCTTCCATTGCGGAGCACAGGCTCCGGATGCACAAGCCCAATGGTCATGGCTCACGGGCCCAGCCACTCCGTGGCACGTGGGACCTTCCCGGACTGGGGAGCAAACCCGTGTCCCCTGCATCGGCAGGCAGGCTCTCAACCACTGTGCCACCAGGGAAGCCCATGTATACAGTATTTTTTACACTGAAATATAGATCATTAAAATCTGAATTTAAGATTTTCTCAATGTATTATACTTTACTTAGACTCTATCAACTAGCTGGAAATCATGAAAATTGCCTTATAAACTGCAATGTATTAATTCAAATATTTTCATCAATATGCTAATATATTAGCTATTTTCTAAAACACTAAGAAATTGTTACAGACACACATCTCAGTGCCATAACTTTCTCAAGGACTACTTGTTAGCTTATATTTCTGCTTTGGATCATGGATAATGAAGACATGTTTAAAAACTACCAGGCAGTGTAAATTGAAGCTATGCAAAGACATACGATTCACTGAATTTAATGGACTTTCTGTTAAAAAAAAGAGAGAGACAAATATATTTTACAGCTCACTAGAAATTATGTAATACTCTATGATATTAACAGTCACAAATATAATGTACCTCAGGAAATACAGTCAGAAAATAAAAGAATAATAATAACACTTTTATGATTATGTAGAATAGAAGGCAACACTTTTTAAATTAGAAAATGGTTTCTTTTTTATTTTTATTTTTTGAACTAGGATATTTACACCTTAGAAAATCATACTTTCCTCAAAGAAAAACCAAATAATTATTTACATATATAGAAATGTTTTCTCTGTCCTTCAACCTGTTAAAATTTCTTTAAATCTATAGATACTAACATATGCTTTAAATATATTATACTGAAAAATAGAGATTAGCTATAGGAAATTGATACCTTAAAATTAATCTTCCAATTCTATTTGTGCTATCTAATATACCTTAGTTTTAGGTTTGCTTTGTTTTGTTTTTCATGTGTGTGTGTGGTATGTGTGTGTTTTTTCATCCTTGTAGTAACTCAAGAACCATGAGGTCACGAAAAGATATGGATATATAGATATATAGGTTTAGGTATTTGATTAGATAGGTGTAGATAGGTATATATATAGATAGGTAGATGGATAAATAGCTGTAGATATAGGGACACACATATACGCATAAATATACATACATCTCTATATAAACACCTATGTATATACGCACATAAATCTTTTTCTCAGTGTCACTGCAATTAGGGATTAATTTCTCCGCTTTACATTGATCAAATATATGCTGTTTAGCAATAGTAAAACCTAAAAAAAAAAAACTTTACTGTTTATAAGACAACTCAAAATTTATTCTAACTCAGTGCTATAACATCAAGTAAAATGATTTCTTTCATTTTTCTATTTTAGTAAGATATAATTTTTAAAATTTTCTGAGGCTAGAGAGTTACAATACCATAAACCATAAAAGGATCATTTTCCCACAATAGCTATGCCAAAATTGCATGAAAACTGAGGCTTAGGATAATGCATGCATTCTGAAAGGTGACATGAGAAATCTGGTCATTTAATCAAGACCATCCCCCAGAGTTGATTTCATAACTATCTTTGTGTTTGCTCTAAAATGTCTTGGGTAAAAGAGCAAGAAAAAATAAGGGATATCTGCTACCACCATAGCAACTTAGTAGGAACTCAATTTCTGTTGGCATGTGACTTGATCTGCAACTTGAATATAGGTGTTGGAATGGTAAGGAATGAGCAAGAGAAAAGTAAAGAAAAGGTGAGTTTTTGGGATACAAAAATAAGTATAAATAAATAAAAATAGACTGTTTTAATGTTTTCATAGTTTGACAACCAAAGTGCAGGGTTAGGGGTCGGAAAGGTGAGACCTTCAGCCATACACAGTGAAGGTAGAGCTGGACCACATACACACTTTCTAGTTGTACCCCTGCAAACTTTGCTCGAGTCCTAATATTTACATTATGTTATTTATGTTGCATTAAAACCACTTCATTCTCCAAATTTTCTTCTGAGAAAAATCAGTCCTGAAAAGGAATATCAGATTTAGCAATGCCAAGTAGGCACAAGGAAAGTGAATTTAATCACCAAAAGAAACTGAGAGACAAGGCAGGTTCTTCACAGATGTGAGAAGCTATGAAGCTTATTTTGGTGGCCTTGTACACCTACCTCCTCATTTCCTGTATTTTTCTCAAAGACACTGACCACGTGTACTGTTCCATAGTTTTGCTTCCAGCATTGCCACACTCAAAGGCATTTCCAACCCTTTTCAAATCCATTACTTTGTTCCTGATTTTTTTTTCTTTTCTCTCACCATGGCTTTGTTAGGTTAGTGTGACTAAAAATATCACAGTATTTTGGATATTTCCATTTTACCAGAGTACTCCTTAAAAAGTAGAAGTATAATTTGTCTTGTTACAGGTTGCAAAATATTTGTAGAAGCTTAGTACATACTTCCCATTGTAGCTTTGTACATACTTCCCATTGTTTATCAAGCACATTATGAAATGCTAGAAGCCCCTCTAACACTAAGCCATCCCCCTACTAAAATTGCTGGTCACGGTGTTTGAAGTATCTGCTTGACAGTCTTCACAGGTATCTTTTATGTGTACTTGTACCTAACATTATTCTTATCACCACAATATCAGACTAAGCTAATTTACTTCATTGTTGAATATGTTCCCTATATCCTTGTATAGTTACAATTGAAGTGAGACTTCACCAGCCATGACTGTCAAATTTAAGAAAAAGACATTAAAAGAGAGCTTTGTCTTCTAGCCTTCATATAATTATTTCATTCAGTTGACATCACAGTAATGGAAAAGCATTAGATAGTTTTAATTAAAGGAATAATATGGCATAATTTTATGCTTAAAACTATCTGTCAGGCTGCTTTATAGATATGGACAAAGATCAGACTGTAAGAGAAAGTGGGGGTGGGTATATAATTTAGGAGCCTAAGAAAATAGCCCAAGGAAATAGTTATAGTAGCTTGAAATAAGGTTGTGTCAATGGCAGTACTGAGAGGGTCTATACTTGGGGATATTTTTAAGTGGTAGGACCAGTAGATCTTTTAAGTTAACTTTATATCTTTTATTTGGGGAGATGACAAGGATGATTTCTAAGTCTGGGTAGCTGGATAGATAAATCTAGCATTTAGTAATATGAGGAAGAATTGGGTAGAAGCAAATTTAGGAGTGAGCTATAAAAATCCATGGTTCTGTTTATTTCATGTTAAGTTTGAGATACCTTTTAGACACCCAAATGGAGATTTCACATGGGTTTATATGTCAGGTACTGCAATCAATATCTGTGTTAAAAAGAGAGATTTTGGAGTTAATATGTATAAAACTGGTATGTTAATTTATGGGAAAAATGAACTATCCCAGGGAAAAAATGTGGAATAAAAAAATAATGAAGACGGAGATTCACCCATACTAAGGTTACTGAAGGCTGACTTAGATGCAAACTGAACATAAGTCATAGGCATTGGTGAGTTTAGTGTGAGAATTTTCAGTGGAATTATGAGAAGGCACACCTTCTTGGACACTAGAGAAGAGAATATCAGGTACAGTTGGAGACAATTAGGCAGATGACTTTTTGTTTTAAGCAAAATATGATGTTACAGGGAGTAGATAAAGGAGTTAAAATGAAATGAATGGAAAATTTACTTACACTAAAATGTATTCAGTGTAATATAACCAATAATAATACATGTTTTTATATAAAAGTTACTGATAAAATAGATGAGAAATTAATAATTGAAGAGAAATGAGATAATTATAAAGCAAAATTATTTATATGTTTAAGAGGAAATGAGGAAGAATTTAGTCTAGCAAGAGCCGACTTCAAGTACGGTGATTGCAGTAGAGATGGCGGCAGCTGGACTTACTGAAGATCAATTTTAGAGTTAGAGGCAATACAACTTGTAGAAATATGCATTACGAGGTGTGATGACAAGGCAGAAATTCAGGATGAGCCAGAATGACTTTACAAAGGAGAGAGGTTACTTGTTGCAAAGAATATGGTTTTGGCTCCAGAAAGATTTCCATCCTCACAGAATTTTAAAATTGCCTCTGATAGTCAGAGGAGTTGACCCTAATGATCTCAGCTTGAAGCACTGAAGAGAGTGGTTTTCAAGGTCTTTCTAGAAACTTCTGTAGTTAGCAAAAATCTGAGATTGTAACAGCCTTCATTGACAGTCTCAGGGCTCACTTGAGCCTCGTCCACACAAAGGGCTCCAGCCACCCTCAATGAACTAATGGCTTCTGCTTCACTGCCACATTCTAAAACTTGCAGGACTTGCTCTCCTTGGCTAAGTCTAGCACAAAACATACAGAGAAAAGGATTCTGTAACATTTGAAGCCAAATAAAAGAATGGTAGTATTATGGAGTTGACTATAGAAAATCCAGCACATAAGTAATTTAAACATCTGTTTAAATTGTTAAACATAATTTAAACATCTGTTTCTGAGGTAGCATTTAGGCCATGAGAATGAGAGATTTCTAGGAAGAGAGAGAAGAATAAGAGGTGTAGAGAAGAGCAGTAAAGAATGAGCCTTTAGATAGAGTAGACTAGGAGTAGCCAGCAAATTAGCTTAAAATAAGTAGCCAGTGAGTTGGGAAGAAATCAATAATTTAATTGATTACACAGAATACAAGAGAAAATGTTTGTTTCTTGACGGTGGAGCAGACTGTCATTTCTAAAACTACTGGAAGTTATTAAGACAAGGATAGAGAAGTGTTGATTATTTTGACCAACAGCGAAATAGTGGCCTAAAAAAATAATTTCAGTGATGGAATTAGGACATAAGCCAGAGAGCACTGGAATTAGAAAATTGATCATGAGTAAGTGTAGTCACAAAATATGAAGTGGTTGTTTGATTTTTTTCTAGGAGAAAACTGGGAAAGAAGCTATAGTTGCATAGAGGGTCAGAAAGATCGTTATTACATATTAGATCTTAGATGACTCAAATATGTTTGTATGTTATTAGGAATAAGACCTTTGAAAGAAAGAAAATTGATGCCAAAGGAATGAGATAGAATATTATAAATGGATTCCTTGAGAAATTGAGAATTGAAGGGCTTAGCTACAAATGTTATAAACTTAGGTTCAATGAGAAATTGCTATGTGAATGGCATGACCTAGAGAAATCTATTCAAGTTCAGATATTCAGTAAGCCCGACCTCTCCTTCCTGCATGTGGATATGGGAGACGCCTGTAAAGATAGTTCAGAATAATGGAACAAATTCTACTCACTCTAATATATTCAGTCCCTTTTTAACCCTGTTATTTACAGTAGAGTTTCTCAGTGAGGATATTGCACAAAATTGCATGAGTTTTAGCTAGAGATATTGTGAGAGATGATGACTGAAAAATAAAATTTTTTTTTTAGTTTCACATACTGCAAAATGTAAGAGCTTGCCCTAGTGGACTTTGACTAAGCAGGTTTTTTAGCAATTCTGATGAAAATCTTTCAGTTTCCTTTGGCAGTGCACAGTAGGTAGGGACCATGTTCATTTGCTGAGTCATTTCTCAGAATTTGACCAGAGAAAGATGTGGCAGCTGATTTTTGTTAAACTCTGTCTTGAACAGAGGGGAAAACAAGTCAGCTGATGATGTCATGCCCTCCCTCCTTCCCCTGACCTCTTTTATTTGCCACCAACTGACTCACAAGAGCAAACAAACTCTACTGCGGTCATAGAAAATTCAAGTATGGTTTCATTATAAAAAATGACTTGTTTTATGTTCCTCAACTCAGCTCTCCCATAGTGCTTTGCTGTTCTTAATGTTGGAAAGTGTGGATTGTATAAGTTAGACATATAAGCTAAAACTCTCATATGTATGTGGTTTTCTCATTTAGTTTTATATAATGCTAATGCCTTTCTGTTTTATGTTTGATTACTGTTTGTGTTTTACAAAGACATCTGATGGTTCAATGTTGCAATTTTTGAAGATGAGGTAGATTTTAGAAGAGGAAGATTCTAAGCCTAGGCTTACAGGTAATACTGATGAGGTTAATAGTGAAGGACTACAATCTTCTGAGTTATTTCTGTAGAACAAAAAGGGATACATACAAAGATAGATCTTTACAATGAAAGCTAATGATCAGGGAATTTTATGTATGCTCTGAATCTAAGTTATCCTTTTCTATTTTGCAAAATTGAAAACACATTTATCTAAAATCACCGTCATTTAACAAGCAAATGTACAGATTATTTTTATTTTTTTAAATTTTATTGGAATATAGTTGATTTACAATGTTGTATTAGTTTCAGATGTACTAACACTTCAGGTGTACTAACACAAAGTGAATCAGTTATACATATACATATATCCACTCTTTTTCCTTTCTTTTTATATTATTTTCCCATGTAGGCTATATTAGAGTATTGAGTAGAGTTCCCCATGCTATACATCAGGTTATTATTTGTTATCTATATTATATGTAGTAGTGTGTATATATCAGTCCCAATATCCCAATTTATCCCTCCCCACCCTTATCCTCTGGTAACCATCAGTTTGTTTTCTACATCCATGACACTACTTCTGTTTTGTAAATAAGCTCATTTGTACCCTTTTTTTTAGATTCCACATATAAGCCATATCATATGATATGTCTTTCTGTGTCTGACTGACTTCACCGAGTATGACAATCTCTAGGTCCATCCATGTTGCTGCAAATGCCATTATTTTGTTCTTTTCTATGGCTAAGTAATATTCCATTGTATATATGTACCACATCTTCTTTGTTCATTCTTCTGTTGATGCACATTTAGGTTGCTTCCATGTATTGGCTATTGTAAATAGTGCTGCAAAGAACATTGGGGTGCTTGTATCTTTGAATTATAGTTTTCTCCATGTACATGCCCAAGAGTGGGATTGTTGGGTCATATGCTAGTTCTATTTTTAGTTTTCTAAGGAACCTCCATAATGTCCTCCATAGTGGCTGTACCAATGTCCGTCCCCACCAACAATGTAGGAGGGTTCCCTTTTCTCCACAACCTTTCCAGCATTTACTGTTTGTAGATTTCTTGTTGATGGCCATTCTGACTGGTGTGAAGTGATGCCTCATTGTAGTTTTGACTGCATTTCTCTAATAATTAGTCATGTTGAGCATATTTTCATGTGCTTTTTGGCCATCTGTATGTCTTCTTTGGAGAAATGTCTATTTACATCTTCTGCACATTTTTTGATTTGATTATTTGTTTCTTTGATATAGAGCTGCATGAGTTTTTGTATATTTTGGAGATTAATCCCTTGTCAGTTGCTTTGTTTGCAAATATTTTCTCCCATTCTGAGGGTTGTCTTTTTGTTTTGTTTTTGATTTCCTTTGCTGTGCAAAAGCTTTTAAGTTTCATTAGGTCCCATTTGTTTATTTTTGTTTTTATTTTCATTACTCTAGGAGGAGGTTCAAAAAGGATCTTGCTGTGATTTATGTCATAGAGTGTTCTGCCTATGTTTTCCTCTAAGAGTTTGATAGTGTCTGGCCTTATATTTAGGTCTTTAATCCATTTTGAGTTTATTTTTGGGTATGGTGTTAGGGAGTGTTTAATTTCATTCTTTTACATGTAGCTGTCCAGTTTTCCCAACACCACTTATTCAAGAGACTGTCTCTTCTCCACTGTCTATTCTTGCCTCCTTTGTCATAGATTAGGTGACCATAGGTGCGTGGGTTTATCTCTGGCCTTTCTATCCTGTTCCATTGATCTAAATTCTGTTTTTGTGCCAGTACCATACTGTCTTGATTACTGTATCTTTGTAGTATAGTTTGAAGTCAGGGACCCTGATTCCTCCAGCTCCATTTTTCTTTCTCAAGATTGCTTTGGCTATTCGGGGTCTTTTGTGTTTCCATACAAATTGTAAAATTTTTTTGTTCTAATTCTGTGAAAAATACCACTGGTGATTTGATAGGGATTGCATTGAATCTGTAGATTGCATTGGGTAGTATAGTCATTTTCACAACATTGATTCTTCCAATCCAGGAGCATGGTATATCTCTACAACTGTTTTTGTAATCTTTGATTTCTTTCATCTGTACCTTGTAGTTTTCTGAGTGCAGGTCTTTTGCCTCCTTAGGTAGATTTATTCCTAGGTATTTTATTCTTTTGGTTGTGATGGTAAATGAGATTTTTTCTTTAATTTATCTTTCTGATCTTTCATTTTTAGTGTATAGGAATGCAAGACATTTCTTTGTATTTAATTTTGTATCCTACAACTTTATCAAATGCATTGATTAGCTCTAGTAGTTTTCTGGTGGCATCTTTAGGATTCTCTATGTATAGTATCATGTCATCTGCAAACAGTGGCAGTTTTACTTCTTCTTTTCCAATTTGGATTCCTTTTATTTCTTTTTCTTCTCTAATTGCCATGGCTAGGACTTCCAAAACTATGTTGAACAATAGTGGCAAGTGTGGACATCCTTGTCTTGCTCTTAATCTTAAAGGAAATGCCTTCAGCTTTTCAACTTTGAGAATGAGGTTTGCTGTGGGTTTGTTGTATATGGGCTTTATTATGTTGAGGTAGGTTCCCTGTAGGCCCACTTTCTAGAGAGTTTTTATCATAAATTGGTGTTGAATTTTGTTGAAAGCTTTTTCTGCATTTGTTGATATGATCATATGGTTTTTATTCTTCAACTTGTTAATATGATGTATCACATTGATTGATTTGAATATATTGAAGAAACCTTGCATCCCTTGGATAAATCCCACTTGATCACGGTGTATGATCCTTTTAATGTGTTGCTGGATTTGGTTTGCTAGTATTATTTTGAGGATTTTTGCATCTTTGTTCATCAGTGATATTGGCCTGTAGTTTTCTTTTTTGGTGATATCTTTGTCTGGTTTTGGTACCAGGGCTGGTGACCTTGTAGAATGAGCTTGGGAGTGTTCATTCCTCTGCAATTTTTTGGAAGAGTTTGAGAAGGATGGGTGTTAGCTATTCTGTAAATGTTTGATAGAATTCACCTATGAGCCATCTGGTCCTGGACTTTTGTTTATTGGAAGATTTTTAATCAGTTTCAATTTCATTACTTGTGATTTTTCTGTTCATATATTCTATTTCTTCCTGGTTCAGTCTTGGAAGTTTATACCTTTCTAAGAATTTATGAGTTTCTTCCAGGTTATCTATTCTATTGGCATATAGGTGCTTGTAATAGTCTGTTTTGGTCCTTTGTATTTCTGCTGTGTCAGTTGTAACTTCTCCTTTTTAATTTTAATTTTATTGATTTGAGTCCTCTCCATTTTTTTCTTGATGAGTCTGGCTAAAGGTTTATCAATTTTGTTTATCTTCTCAAAGAACCAGCTTTTAGTTTCATCAGTCTTTGCTATTGTTTTTTTCATTTCTATTTCTTTTATTTCTGCTCTGGTCTTTATGATTTCTTTCATTCTACTGTCTTTGGGTTTTGTTTGTTCTTTTTCCAGTTGCTTTAGGTATAAGTTTAGGTTGTTTATTTGAGATTTTTCTTGTTTCTTGAGGTAGGATTGTATTGCTATAAACTTCCCTCTTAGAATTGTTTTTGCTGCATCCCATAGGTTTGGGGTCATTGTGTTTTCATTGTCATTTGTTTCTAGGGTTTTTTAAATTTCCTTTTTGATTTCTTTAGTGACCTCTTGGTTATTTAGTAACATATTGTTTAGCCTCCATGTGTTCGTGTTTTTTACAGTTTTTTTTCCTGTAATTGATTTCTAATCTCATAGTGTTGTGTTTGAAAATGATGCTTGATATAATTTCAATTTTCTTAAATTCACTGAGGCTTGATACGTGACCCAAGATGTGGTCTATCCTGGAGAATGTTTCCTGTGCACTTGAGAAGAAAGGGTATTCTGCTGCTTTTGGATGGAATGTCCTATAAATATCAATTAATTTTATCTGGTCTAATACATCATCTAAGGCTTGTGTTTCCTTATTAATTTTCTGTCTGAATGATCTGTCCTTTGGTATAAGTGGGGTGTTAAAATCCCCCACTCTTATAGTGTTTCTGTTGATTTCCTTTTTTTACGGAAGTTAGCATTTGTCATATGTATTGAGGTGCTCCTATATTGGGTGCATAAGTAGTTATAATTTTTATATCTTCTTCTTGGATTGATCCCTTTATCATTGTGTAGTGTCCTTCCTTGTTTCTTGTAGCAGTCTTATTTTAAAGTCTATATTGTCTGATATGAGTATTGCTACTCCAACTTTCTTTTGACTTCCATCTTCATGGAGTATCTTTTCCCATCCTCTCACTTTCAGTCTGTATGTGTCCCTAGGTCTGAAGTGGGTCTCCTGTAGAAAGCATATATACAGGCCTTGTTTTTGTATCCTTTCAGACAGTCTATGTCTTTTTGTTAGAACATTTAATCTATTTACATTTAGGGAAATTATCGATAGGTATGTTCCTACTGCCAATTTTCTTAATTGTTCTGGGTTTGTTTCTGTAGGTTTTTTTTTTCTTCCCTTTCTCTTTTGTTCTCTTCTCTTTCTTGCCTAGAGAAGTTCCTTTAGCAACTGTTGTAAAGCTGGTTTGGTGGTGCTGAATTATCTTAGCTTATGTATGTCCGTAAAGCTTTTGATTTCTCCATTGAATCTGAATGAGAGCTTTGCTGGGTAGAGTATTCTTAGTTGTAGTTTTTCCCCCTTCATCACTATAAATATATCCTACTACTCCCTTCTGACCTGCAGAGTTTCTGCTGAAAAATCAGCTGATAACCTTATGGCAATTCCGTTGTATGTTATTTGTTACTTTTCCTTTGTTACTTTTAATATTTTTTTCTTTGTATTTATTTTTTGTTAGTTTGATTAATATGTGTCTCAGTGTGTTCCTCCTTGGGTTTATACTGTATGAGACTCTCTGTGTTTCCTGGACTTGGGTGACTATTTCCTTTCCCGTGTTAGGGAAGTTTTTGACTATAATCTCTTCAAATATTTTCTCAGACCCTTTCTCTTTTTCTTCTTCTTTTGAGACCTCTATAATTCAAATGTTTGTGCATTTAATGTTGTCCCAGAGGTCTCTGAGACTGTCATCAATTCTTTTCATTCTTTTTTCTTTATTCTGCTCTGTGGCAGAGATTTCCACCATTCTATCTTCCAGGTCAATTATCCATTCTTCTGCCTCAGTTATTCTGCTATTGATTCCTTCTAGTGTATTTTTCATTTCAGTTATTTTCTTGTTCATCTCTCTTTGTTTGTTCTTTAGTTCTTTTAGGTCTTTGTTAAACTTTTCTTGTAACTTCTCATTCCATCCCTCCATTCTGTTTCTGAGATCTTTGATCATCTTTACAATCATTACTCTGATTTCTTTTTCAGATAGATTGCCTAGCTCCTCTTCATTTAGTTGTTCTTGTAGGTTTTTATCTTGCTCCTTCATCTGCAACATATTTCTTTGTCTTCTTATTTTGTCAGACTTAGTGTGTTTGTGGTCTCCATCCCACAGGCTGCAGGACTGTAGTTCCTCTTGCTTCTTGTGTCTGTCCCTTGGTGGGTGAGGTTGGTCCAGAAGCTTGTGCTGTTATCCCCTTGATAGGGGGTTTGATTGGTGTTGTTGTGACCAGAGCCTGCCCTTGATATTGAGCGGAGCCTCCCCTTTGCTTTGTAGTTGTCACTGCCCTGTCAGGGACTGGGTCTGCTCCCTAGTTGTTGGAGTAGGAGCCCCCAGATCTGTTTCTTTGCTTTGATTCTGATCTGTGGTGCAAGGTATGTGGGATTGGAGCATTCCCACTGGGGGAGGAGCCACTGAGTTTTCCACCATTGGAGGTGTTCGCCTGTGAATGTGCTCTGTTGTGTCCCCTTTTGCATGTTGTGTGGCTCACAAAGTACACTGTTGTTGGCACTGCTCTAAGTCCCCACCTTAGCTGTGGGTATGCCAGCAATTGGCCCCTGGTGACTCTGAGGCATTGTATTCAACCTGCAACCAGTGCAGGTTCACTGCGGTCAAGTCCCAGTACTGCAGTAGTCGTGCACCTGGACTTGTTTGAGGTACCTCAAACTCCAGTCTGACCCTACCCCCACGTGAACATGCCCAAAGAGCCACAGCTGCTAAAGCCAGACCTGTCCTGTTGCAAAAGCACTGGTTGTCCTTTCGGATGTTTTGCAGGTGCTGAAATTAGGAAGCCATCAGCGGAGGGGTAACTCCATAGTTCACTCAGCCACAAGGAGAGATTTCAGCTCTTCTTCCTTAGTCACATATTCCCGGGGCTTAGCTGTGGTTTCAGCCCCAATTTCCTACTCGGGGAGCTATCTGTGCCATCCCGGGACAGTGGTGTGAGTCCCAGCACCCACTGATAGGTTTCTTAGTAGCAAGATGTTTCTGCATGCTCTGGAGACAGCAGGGTGGTTTCTGGCACCCACTGATGGATTTTCCAGTTGTGGAAGCTATCTGCACTCTCCAAGGACAGCAGGGCGTGTTCCAGTACCCACTGGCAGATTCTCAAGTAACAAGAATTTTCTGTACAACTCCCAGGACCGCAGGGGAAGGTCCTGGTGCACATTGATGGATTTCCTAGTAGGGTGAGTTATCCACGCCCTCTTGGTACAGCAGCATGAGTTTCAGCACCCTCTGATGGATTTCTGAGTTGTGGAAGCTATCTGGCCCTCCAGGACAGCATAGGCAGGTCCTTGGGCCTGCTGGTGGAATTCCCAGTGTCTGATTATTTTTTAATAAAATATTTTATTTTATTTTTGTAATCTCAGAAAAATTGTGATTTCATTGTTTAAAAAATATCACATTTGTTGAAACAGCTCAGGAAATACATTTATTGGCAGAAGTTATTACACAGAAAACGGTAAATCATGCACTTGGTGAGAATCTAACAATGAAGAATGTAAAATTATGGTGAATAAAATTCTAGGACAAGATGAAATATTTCTGCTCTCAACAAC